>NW_026726633.1:0-44069 GCF_029784015.1 Lycium ferocissimum | reverse complement strand
CCCCAAAGATTTAAACAGGTCAAAGATCTCTTCCAGTTCCCAGTCCTGCCAATTTCTTCTAAAATGGATATCCCAAATGTTTCTATCCCTATTGCTTGCAACTGTGGAGTCTGCTTCTGTTGCTATTAGGAAGAGTCTAGGATGAGAGTCTTTCAGGGGAATATTAAGCAACCACTTATCTTTCCAAAACTTTACAGAGGTGCCATTTCCAATCCTAAAGGACACTTCCTGGAAGAAGTCATCCTTCATATTATTAATGTACTTCCAGCGACCAACACCATGAGGGGCTGTATTTTGCTTGGTGCACCAGTTGTCAAGTTTCCTATACTTCATGTTGACCACTTCTTTCCAGAGGCTAGGTGTCTCCTGGCCATACCTCCACCACCATTTCATTAGTCGGCTCTTGATGTGTTTGTTTAGACCTCTTATTCCTAACCCACCCTGATCCCTTGGTAGGATAACCTTTTCCCATTTCACAAGGTGAAATTTGTGGTTCGGAACTTTACACTTCCAATGTATGTAACTTACTTATAGTACAGTCAAACCTCTCTATAACAACATCGTTTGTTCCGATATATTTTGGCTACTATAGCCAAATGTTGTTATAGACAACATACATTACAACATAACATGAACAGTCTGTTCTAGAACAGCTGGGCCCTTACAGTGAAATGTTGTTAGAGACAATGGATACTATAAAAAGTTCTGACTTTAATCTGTATATCCTTATTTTATGTTTATCAGTTTGCCAGCTAAATAAAATACACGAGGTAAACTGCTGGAAAATCTTGATTCTCAAAAAAGATCAAAACTTTCTAATGAAATCTTGAATTTTGATTTCCAAAAGTATAAATATTTCATCTTCGGGAAACCAAACGGTACAAATTTCAAAATTTGCCTTAACCACCACCCACGCACCCACGCCGTTCTCTCTTTTCATGACCCATTAAGAACAAATATGGGTCACTCTCAAACTAGTTGAGTTACATCCATTTAATCCCCTTTCATGACCCATCATAAAATTATATTCTAAGAAAGCAAGCACCAACAAGTATAAAAACAAATACACAGAAATCCATGCATGTAAAAAAGTTAACAACCAAGAAAAAAATTTTAAGAAAAGAAAACATACCGATCAGACAGTCCACTGAACAGACAAACAAAAAGAGCCCGAGAAGGAATTAAATAAATAGTAGTTCAAAAGTGAGCTTCCAAGGAACTTATGTATATGTAATATATATAGAGAGAGTCATACTTAATGAAGTTTGGGAAGGTGGTGAGCAAGAGAAAAAAATAGTAATAAGTAGTAGGAGTGATGCGCACGCGTTATTTTAGAACGTGGCAGTACAGGATAGGTTCTGGACAAAAAAGAATATTCTATCGATCCAAAAATAGAAATACTAGATTAAAACATTAAATTCGTGTTAATCTATTAGGAGTAGTAGTATTAAGCGATAATTAAGGTGATAATACATATTTTTAATTATAGTTCAATAATAATATACAGGTACATATCGCATGTTTTTTTTCTCCCATACGGTGTTTGTATCCTACATTTGATCCTGACTAACTTCCACACATAATTTTTTTCATACCTAAGTCTTGAAGTCGAGACTTTTGGTGTCGGGAACATATTTATCTCACCACAGCTCTTATTGATCTTTTTTTCTTAGAAAATTCTCATTAATTAATACTAATAATGCATGTTATGTATTTATAAATTTGATATAAATTTCTGTTGTGGACAACTTTATTTCTTGGAATTGATCCCTAGATTAAAGAAGTTCCCATACTAATTAACAATAATATTATTTCGTGATCACATAACTTTCAATGTACACAGTAGTGTGATTAATGAGTGAATAATAGTCTCTATTCTAGCTCCTACTATTTTGATACAAAAAGTTTTATGGAGTGGCAAAACTGGTTAAGATACTTAGTTGTTAGAATTATTTGTGTGGTAAGATACCACTGGTATCCATATATTACCTTAACTTAAAAATGGCCGTGTTCTTTCTTTGGCTCTTGGAAAGCGTTGATAATATATCATTAGACATGTGTTCGCTGTATCTAAGACAAATTATCTTTACAGTATTGTCTTAATGCATAATCAGAGGTAAAATTTTAACAAACACCCACAAATGAGGTTTGCTCAACCGAACGGGCTGGTACACAAAAATTAAATTCTTCCTTTTTTGTCCAAAAAAAGGTATTCATAAATTCTACATAGATTTTCAAGCATACTTTTTGCTGATTTACTAATCAAGAGAATATTCCTTTTTTTCGTTTTTTCCAACTAGAATGTTTCTTTTTCTATTCTGAGGAAACTGGGAAGAAAAACCTTATAACTATTCTATTATGGAAGAATTAGTAGTTAACTCCTGAAATGATTATTCAATAGAGTTTATATCTCTTTTCGTTTTTGACTTTCTTTAACTGGCTGCCATTTATTGAATAAACAACATCATCTGATCTTTCATGGATATGATAAGAGAATTACAAGATAAATATCATGTTAGAAAATCATGTGGCTCACGTAGATATGAAAGTTGTTACTCCTATTTATTTTCTGAAATGAAAATCAATACTACGATAACTATTTTATCATATCATCAATTCGTGAATATTTTATAAAGTGTTTCTGTAGTCCTCTGATCTTTACTCTGTGAATGCTCTCAATGTCACAACAACTTGAACAAACGTTTAAACAGTTCCCTTTCATTTACTATATTTTTTGCGTTTTCTTTGCCTTTTCTTTTATTTTTCCCTTTTCAATAAGTAAATCACAAATATGGTAATAATTCACGATATTAACAACACTATGTCGGCAGTTAAAAGGAAAGACGTCAAGGTTCAAAGCCTAAAATCAGCAACACAATTGCAAATGATTATTACTTCTTAGTTATAGTTTTGTTAATCGCAGTATTTAAATTATTAATCAACTTTACTTCTCATCTTGCTTCTTTAATTAGTTCTTCAACATTATTAATGCTGGCGCTGGAAGGCTTGGAAGAAAACTAACCCATCCGCTTCGTTCATATAACACTATTTTCTT
Organism: Lycium ferocissimum; assembly: GCF_029784015.1. NCBI lineage: Eukaryota > Viridiplantae > Streptophyta > Magnoliopsida > Solanales > Solanaceae > Lycium > Lycium ferocissimum. The sequence continues at coordinate 41,014 of NW_026726633.1, read as the reverse complement.
ATTAGTTTATGCATAAAAGAATGGTACACTAATTTTGTTCATTAATAACAATTTTTTATAGCCATAAAATGTTATGACATGTTTAGAATCATAAATTTTTTCATAACCATATAAATATTAAATATATTTAAGATTACAAACTTAAAGAGAGATTCTTCATTTCTAAATCTGGCTATCTTTTATAACTGTGTATGATGAATATTCTTGAACAACGTAACGTGGTTGATGGGACCAAAATGTTCCCCTGATTACCCTTTGTTCCGTCCAATCTTTTCCTAATTAAAGCACATTTTCTATTTTAGGCAGTTACATACTTTTATGGTAGGGCTAATTAGTACCTATTAAATACCCTTTGTCATTGCAACTGGCGAAAGGTTTCGCATGTGAATTGTCCTTGCAGTATCTTTTGACTCTTCCATTAACAAAGAAAGCCACTAACAATGTTGTAGAAAGGCCTTTTCCTCTAAAAATCTATTGGTATTTTTCTAAAAATTTTCAGTAATGCATTTTATTAATTGTCGAACAAAAATATAAATAGTAGAATTTTTAAATGAAAAAATTGTAAAGCCTTACGAATTATAATGGGAACTGTTAACAATGCATTTTCCCATTGAAAATTGTTCGATGAGAGAGAAAAAATCATATTTTATAACACAAATTTCCTAAAAAATTATTTAGGAGAAAACACTATTTCTAGTAGTAGATATAATTAGGGGAACAAAACTATAGAGGTTTTGATAGTACTGTTGTCACTCTTCTCAAAAAACTTACTCCCACAGTCCCACTACATTGTTATGGCAAACGAGATTTAAACTGGGCAAAAACTTGAACTTAGACGCCAAGATACACCAAAGTACTGAGACGTGTGTGTGTATATATATAACTTTCATTTCAAAATTGTACTCTCTTTAGTTCTTATTACTAATTTGTTTCTATATATCTTGTGACACTCATTCTTGTAAAGAATAATACTACATAACACATCAAATGATCGAAAAGTAAAAGAAGGCCACTTAGAGCCCGTCATTGTAAGTTGGGCAATAATACGCTTTCGAATTTTTACAACATTGGGTGCATGTGTAGAATAAATGTATTAAAATAAGGCTCAAAAATAATTGAACTCATTTAAACTAAAGAAATACGTGTATAATTATGTGAATACATGAAACACTAGCCAAAAAAATAAGTTATTACTAACTTATTTTTTTCCAACCGCAAGAATAATTTAAAACAAATAAATATCCGAATAATTACGTGAATCCACAATAGATGTATTAAACACTTTGAACTTCTAAAATGTTAACGATGTCCTTTCATTGAAAAAGCAATATATATCTTTTTACCATTAAGGAGATAATCGATTATTTAATTGTTGACGACTTTCGTTATGCTTCCTTTTGCAGGGATAACTAACGTATTGATGAATAATTCACTTTATTTGCTAAAGTGGAACAAACCCGTTAGCTCAACACCTCTTGGATATCTATTCAACCAAAACATTATTTGAATCTTTAAAGTTCCAACAATATAAAAGGTAAAGTGAAAAAGAGACTAAGGGCAGACACGCCTTCCTGACCTTTTTGTCTAAACAAAATCGGTTGTAGCCAGTCTTTTTGAGTTGGAATATTCTGTGTTCTTTCTAAGAGCATAAACAATGGAGTATATTATAGTTTGGTGCATGAAGTATTTCGCATTTACGCAGGGTGTGAACAAGAATCACACCTTAAATATGTATTTACAAAGTTGGTTTGGTTTAATTTTTTTGGTATTTTTTGTTTAAAAATAAAATATAATCAGTATTTGAAGGTTTTATAATTAGAAACCAAAATCAAATCAAACTAAAAAAAATGTTTATTTGTTCTTTCGATTTTTTGGTTTCTCGTGAATACCTCAATAGGCAGCTTACTCTGATAAAAACATCAGTATGATTGATTTCACAATTCGAATTTATAACTATAGGCCACACAAAAATAACTTTACCTTTATTTCAAAGTTTCCCTAGAAGTATGCAGTTGTTGGACCTTGCATGTTTTGATGATTGACAAAATGAATGAACCAGGTCGATTATTAAAAAAAATTAATCATCTCGGAGTAAAGGATGCGGCGGCAAAACTCTTGGATTAAAGTAATTTTGAAATACGAAAGTGCTAATATACATGATCTAGGAGTCCTTGCAAGAATTATATAGGATAAACTTCGGACTCTCATGAAGCATATCAAGCCATGTGATAGCAAAGAGGTTGCCTCCATCTCAAATATTATTTCTCCTCTTTAGCCTTATCAAGTCACGTGTTTGTGGATCGAGTCAAATATACTCACAAGTCGCTACATATATGCAAGTCTTCTACTGAAGAAGGTCACACACTCATATAGAGAGAAAAGCATAAATTGAGTAAATAAGCAATAGCAATATTTGAGAGACTTCCCACTACTCGGTGTGACAATGAACCATATTGAAGAACCAATTTCACAGTGAAATGCTTTACAGTCTTCAAGTTTAGTATTTTGTATTAGGATTGTTTATCGAGTTGTACCTTTTCAACTTTCTTAGAAGTATTTTAATACGTATAAACAATTGTCAAATTCAGCTCCAAGTTGAGGGCAACTCGGAGGGGACTCAATAGTCTAGGTAGATTGTTGAGTGAGGGATTAGAGTTAGTTTCTAGGTTGTAAGCGTTGTAATATGAACTTGTTGAGGTTCACAATTTTAGTGGAGTTTGGGGTCGTTTGTTAATGTAGGTCGTATTTTTCACTCTTGTGAGGACGGATGTTTTCCATTTAAAAATATTGTGTTGTTACTTTTCTGTTTATCATTGTTCCGCAAACTGAACTTAGAAACAAATAAAGTACTTGATCCATCATCTAGAAGAAAATCAAACATAACCCAATTCACTCCCTCTTGTGCTATTTAGTTGTGCACAATATCAGCAGTAGTTGTTAAGAAACTTTACTATATCAGCTCTTTATTACAGGTCATTTTGGGGCAAAAGGAAGGAATTTAAACTCAAAGTGGTCAAAAGAAGCCGTTATATTGGTAGGATTCAAATGTATAATGTCCAAAAGTGCAAATCCCAATTTGTTTTATAAGAGTATCTATGAACAAATATAAATAATTTTGAGATAAAAAATAGTACTGTCTATCTCTTGTTTGATTATTAATTTTGGGATATAAGTTATTTCAGGATTAGAAATAGTATCAAGATAACTACAAATGATGGAATAATAGTACAGCGATTAGTTATTCCTGAATAAAACAATGAAAATGACAAAAATATCTCCGAGGTCCTCAAACCCTTTTTCTACAAAATAAGGTGGAGGTTATTTTTGTAATCAAATAATTTCTTCTTAGAAATTATGTAATGCCTGATATTTTTAATCAAATAAACTAAACAATCAATAAGAAATAAAATTAGAATAATTAATTCCAACATAATTTGTCTTCAAACCAAACGACCCTTAAAATGAGCTTTAGTTGTCGAAAAGTTATGCCTAATGGCCGAATGGGCTCGTTAGTTTGGTATGATTCATTTTTTTGACACGATTTCCCTTCTTTAAAGGTGCGTCTTTAAATTTTGTTAAAACTCCATTTGTGGTCTTTAAATAATGCCTCTCATATTGCTTGGTCTTTAATTTTGCCGCCGCGTTGCACATCGTTCACCATACATCAACCGGGTTCGAACCCCCGCTCGAAGCATAAATTAAAAAAAAAAAAATTAAACATTACCAAGTCTAGAGGACCGCATCTTTGTTAAGAGAACCAACAAAGTGCGGACCGAGCATACTTATGCCTTGGGCAAAAGGCATAAGTATGGTCGGATAACTTTGGTAATCAACAAATTTATCTTGAGCAATATACTCGTAATCGCATGATAGTTAAACGCACGTACCAATGCATCTTTTAAGAAGCATGGGGCGACTTTTTAGTTAAGGCACAACTAAAAGTATGCCCCATAAGGCATAAATAAAAGTATGCCCCGTAAGGCGGAACTTTCATTAAGGCATAACTAAAAATGTTGCCTTATAGAACAAAGTCTATGTCTTAAGGAAAAGTTATGCCTTATGGGCATACTTGATTTTTCAACTAATATCCATAAGGTATAACAAAAGACTTTTAATTAAGGCTTAACTAAAAGTTTACCCATAAGTATTAAATCATATACGACAAACCGATACAGGCATATCACAACAAAATTTGGTAATTCCTTAACAAAAATGCGGTGGGGGCATAAAGTAAATTTAAACTGTCATTAATACAAAAAAGTTTTAAATTTTGGCATGAGAGTTCGAACCCGGAACCTATAAGTTTTATATGCCATGATAAATTCGACAAAATTTAAAGATTTAAACCAAAAATAGGAGATAATTAATATGACATCTACAATCAACCACTATAATTAAGCTAGGAACTTAATTTTGCAACTTCTATAATTGACACTTTTTAGCCCAGCTCCAATTACCCCACTGACCTCAAGGGATGGGCTAAAGCTGGCCCATGAACCAACACTTTAAGATCAAAAGGGACTTTTTGTACGGATTGTCCTTCTTTTAATTTTTCGCACTTCTTTTTGCCTTATCACCTAATTTTCTCCTTACGGGTTGGACTTTTCAAACCCATTGAAAAAAAAAAAAATTCTTCCTTTTGCGGCGTATAAATCTTCTGCCCAAAACTGAGTTTGAACTTGTGCGCTAACTTTGGAGAATAAGCCTAACTTTGCTATAAAAGTGTACCATCGCCTTGCGATTTTTTTTTTTTGTGATTCATGGGAGATTGTAACCCCAAACCTCATGAATGAGGAAAATGGGAAAAAATTAAAGACCACCCCAAAATAAGGGCATTCCTGCGAATTGCCCGTGGGGAAATTGACATCTTACTACACGTATTACATAGTATTAGTAGAATCCAAAATTCCTATTTCATCCAAAACTACCCACGCACTAAAATTGACAAGCTAATTTTTATTTGAAATGTTTTATGGGCCTCCAAAACTAATCCAGCCCCACCCATCCCTATCGGAAGAATGAAAACAATATGCCCGATCCATCGTCACCTTTTGATAATAAATCATAATTCTTTAATTTAAATTTAATTTAAAATTGTAACATAAATATTTATAACAATATTAACCACTTTTTTACTACTTGCTAACCAAATCCCTGCTTTTTAATAATATAAAATGATTCTAATAATTTATTAAGTTTGACTTCAAGTAAAGATTTGATTGTATGTCTTCGGTAAACTTCCGTCATTCTATGCAAATATTTTGGGTACACAACAAGAAAACAATCTTGTTTTTCCGTGTTCATCCGGTGAATAACTTTTGACATTTAATACTTAATATCACTCGAACTTTTAGAGATATTTTTTTTTCAAACGAATGAATAAGTAGCAATAAAACTAGCTAAAGAGGAATATTAACCTATCTTTGTTCAGATCGTTCATTGAAGAATGACAAATAAAATGGCAATAGTTCCATCCATTGTACGAAAACAGAAAAAAACTTGGCTTGGCACCTATGATGTATCCAACACCATTACATCATATTTCAGAAAACGTAAACTTGGGGGATTTTTTTTTAATTAAATTTTTAGTGAAAGTGAAATCAATGTTAATGGACCACCAAAAATTCGTTCTTAAATGGGCTTAAAATATTCAAGCCCAATCCTATCAAATCACGGGCTGGGTTGGGTCGGCCCACGGCCTTAGCCCATATTAACGGCTCTAAGTCTTGACAAATTTTAACCCAAAACATTTTATCATATTTTAAGCCTAAAAAATATTGGCACTAAGTAACCAATTAAGAAAAGAGGTTGCTTAATTATAGGAATGCAAATATTTAAGCATTTTTATAATGTTTGAGTAAAATTAAAAAAGTTCTTTTAAACACTTATTTTTAAGCTAAAATGACAAAAATAAGCCAAAAGTCATAAACTAGAATTCTTAACTTATGGCTTTTTACTTATAATTCAATTGGCAATTTGCACCTTTGCCCTTCGTTGGGGGTGGTCTTTAATGCTTTCCCCTCAAATTGTTGGTCTTTAATTTTTGCCCTTTGCTTAAAATACCCGAGGTTCTGGGTTCGAACCCCGCTTAATCATAAAAATAAAAAATAAAAAATTGCAAGGTAAGGCTTTTTTAAAAAGTTTAACATATGCAGCAGTTTTTGCCTTAAGGCATAACTAAAACTCTACAGAATACGACAGACTTTGCCTTAAGGATCAGTCTGCCTTATGCGACAGATTTTGGTTAAGGCATCCGGCAGACTTTTTGCAAAGCCTTGCCTTGCGATTTTTTTTTTTTGATTGAGCAGGGGTTCAAACCCAGAATCTCGGGATATTTTCGGCAACTTTTTTAAGCGAAAGTCAAAAATTAAAGACCAATAATTTGAGGGACAAAATTAATGACCACCCCAATAGAAGGGCAATCTGCACAAAAAAATATAATTCAAAAGCCATAAGCCCATTCAAACCTCATAACCAAGAGTCAAGACCCTAATATAGATACCAAACATGACGGGGGAAACCCAGAAAAAAGAAAGAAAGAAGAATGCACTGTTAATGGGATAGATAGGACGGTGGCATAAACATCATTTGACGATAGAAAGTTTTCAAAATCAAGATAAGACGTGAAGAGGAAATTTTTTAAAATGTGCCTCACATGTAAGGCACTTTTTTGTGAGATAAAAAAATGAATCCAAAATTTTTAGACCCAAAAATATAAGACGTGGATTTATTTTTTTATCTTATAAAAAAAAAGCCTCACACAATTAATGTCAGTTTTATCATATCCATAGTAAAACTTTTCCGTGAGGAGTGTACATCTAATTTGGACATAAAACGGAATGACAGCCATCAACCGACCAGTTATAATAGGACCCAAACATCTGTTTGTCCTTTCAAACTGTCAGTTCCTAAGTAGCTCTCCCATTCATACAATCCTTAGTTGCGCGCGTAATGCAATTATTTCGGGTGTGTTTTATGAACTTTTTTCCCTCTAAAATAAGTCATTTTCTGATAACCAAATACCAAAAAAAAAAGCTTTTTCACTTGTATTTCTTCATAATCCGTTGATAATTTCCTCATTTTAGAAATTATTGAGTAGTGAGAAAATATTATTAAGAAAATAATTTTTGTTGTATCAAACACACGATAAACGTTTGATTTTGTACCCCAATCCTCCTACAGTTAGTACTTCTGTTTTTTAATAGAGACGGAATGGATAAAAATTTTCCTTATTACAAAAAAAAAAAAAAAAGAAGTTGTGTTCACTAAACAAAGATCGCGTGTGAGTAGGGATATAATAGCTCAGTTGGTTGGCTATCTGAACTTTTACCTTGTTGGTGAGAGTTTGAATCCCTACATTGTAATCTTCTCCCCATTTTCTCTTTCCCTACCCCCTATATAATAAAAATAGTTTTTTTTTTTTTTTAAAAAGATCGCGTGTGACCAGCCATTTTTAAAAGCAACGGATGGTAATAAAATGACAAGTACATGTAGAAGGTCGGTATGCCTAATTTCAGCAATGGGCCAGTTGCCCACGATGGCAAGCCACACCAACACCCACGTCACCAAACAGGGGTCCCACGTGTAGTCACAGGTTTACTAAAAATTTAAATTATAGTGTCGTACTATCATATTAGTATAATTTAATAGAAATACCTGAATATTATTTAATTTTCCATTTTATAATACTCCGGTAGATTTTGTTGTAATAAGGTTAATACTCCGGTAGATTTTGTTGTAATAAGGTAATCACTCTATTCTACTTTATGTGACAATTCTTTTACCTAGTACAAAATGTTAAGAAAATTATCTATCCAAAAACTCTTTAAATTTAAAGTATTTATTTTATTCTTAATGTCATAATTTTATAATTACATAAATATCACGACTTGTTTAAGACAACAAAATTAAAAAATTCTTTCATTCTTAAATCTTATGTCCAATAATATAAATTTATATAAAGTTAATGGCGGGGCTATTTACTTCGTACGTCTAACTTAGTGGGCGTTTGGCCATAAAAATTATTCGCTTTTTTCCGGAAATTTTTTTCACTTTTTTACTTTTAGCGTTTAGTCATAAAAATTATTCACTTTTTTCCGGAGTTGTATTCCGGAATACTAAAAATAAAAAAAACTTGTTTTTAATTTTTTTTCACTTTTTCCACTTTTTTACACTACATTTCACCAAAAATTACAATTTCAAAAACTATGGCCAAACACAACTCCAACTCCAACTTCAAAAATTCCAAAAAAAGTGAAAAAGTTTTTGATATTTATGGCCAAACGGGCCTAAATAATGCAAAATTTTGTACACTCTCTGCACCAAATTCTACTAAATAGTTGACTTCAGTTTGATTTGAGTTTTTTTTTTTCCTTTTCCAAACAAAGAAACTAATGTGTGAGCGACAATCGCTTTTTTATTTTTTATTTTTATTTTGGCGGACAAGTTTGCACTTAATTGTATTTGGAAAGTATCACCATATGCCTATTTTTGATTGGATATAGAATTTAAGATATTAGTGTAATATTTTATGGGGGTATGTTGCATTAATAATAGTGAAAATATATACTATTAAATACAGGGGCGAATTTGGGGCACGCGAATATATGTTCTATTCGTAAAATTAGATATTTTATGTATATATTTTTTAAAATTGGTATAATATTACCTACTGAAACACATGTTAAAAGAAGGCTAAATGGTTCATTTGGTTAAAGGTTGAGGTTTATACTTATATATCTTGGATCAATTCCCACTTAACATATTCTTTTTTTTTTTTTTTTTTTTTAATTATGAACTCATGTTCTAAAAATTCTATATTTATCTCTGATTAAATAGTACTAATTAAAAAGTTAGTTCACAGTGCTCAAAGTTCTAATTGTTTGGTGTATATAATTGTATTCTTGAAAATTGTAAAATTTGATACTACTAAAGTAGTGGGTACTCGTAGAATAACTCAAAGATTTTGTTTATGATTCAAAAACTGTTTTCCGTGGCTCTGTTACGCCATCTTAACTCATCAGCTTATACAAGTGTCATTCACTCTTGAAAAAATTGTCCAAAAAGAAAGATCGAACATTGAACCAACCCCTTAATAAATTTCGTGTCCTTTAGTGTATCCACGTGCTCACATTCTCAACGTTTTGCAAAATTTTAAAAAGATTTGATAATTTATTATAAATAGTGTCAGTTCTTGAAGTTGAGCTAATTTAAGAAACCGGGGCTGGCCAGAAAGGCTACTTTTTTTTTTTTTTTTAGGAGAAAAAGGTTCTTACTTTATGTAGCTTTTGAGTATCATTGGTGGGTATTTCAAATTTGTCTTAGTTTGAGTTGGATTGAGGTGAAATGGAGGAAAGGTATGAGCCACTGAAAGAACTTGGTTCTGGGAATTTTGGAGTGGCAAGGCTAGTGAGGGACAAGAAGATTAAAGAACTTGTTGCTGTCAAATACATTGAAAGAGGGAAGAAGGTATTTTTCTCTTGTCAACATGATTTCTTTCCAATGTTATCAATGTAAATTTGTAAACTTTGTCATGATTTAAAACTTGGTCAAGTTGAAAGTTTAACTGGATGTTTATCAATTCTTATTTGAGGTTAAGCTTGGACATTCTTGCTAACAAAAAAATTAACTTTAAGTTTGATCATTGCATCTTAGTGATGGGTGTGTGAACAAAGTCCTATATTGATAGCTGAAAAGAAAAAAGAGTTATTTATAAGGTGTCGCATACTCTTAATGGTGTGAGACCTTTTGAAAAATGCATGCGGACTTGGCCCAAAGCGGACAATATCACATCATGTTAAGAATATTGGACCGTTTAGCCCAACACTTAGTGTATTGTGAAGGTGTTTTCATGCATTTTGGTGGTATATGTAGAATTTTTGGAACAGAATTTATTTCGGTTGTCCTTTGGAATTTTGGGAAATTGAGTAGGAGTATTTGTTTGATGTTGATGACATTTCCCCCTTCTCCACTCTTTTTTATTTTTTGTTGATTTCTTGACCCCAACACTGTTTGGTGTTTGAAGCATAGTTGATTGATCTTAGTTTCTTGACTGAGTTAGTGTATTGCTGTCTGCTTTGTTTTATAATCGATTCACCTGGCAACAATCTAGTGAGGAGAAACATTGGGTTGGTACTGGAAAAGCTCCGGTACATTTTCTCTAATTTATCGGATTCATGTCTAAAAAATGTCATATGCTTTATCTCCAGTGTAGAAAAAAGGTTTTAATGTTCTCTGGTTAAGTTAGCCTCATTTAAATGATGTGTATTTGTCTGTTTCAGATTGACGAGAATGTGCAGAGGGAGATCATAAATCACAGATCATTGAGGCATCCTAACATTATCCGATTTAAAGAGGTAAATACCTCCTTTTTCTCCTGATATGAAGACTTACAACAACCATAATAACAACAAGAACGCCTTAATTCTAAGATTACGAACATGACTTGAGTATATACTTCAATTTACTAGATTGAGTAGGTTGTGCTAGGTAATTTTAAGTCCTCCTGTTGTTTCTCAGAGCTTCTTTCTTGGCTTTCGTCTTCTCCTGCTCCATTTTAAATGGCAAACCAGCGTCATGTTGAGATTAAAACACTTCATAGATACTTGCCTTGACTAGATTGAGTAGCTATTTGGCTTATTAGTCAATTCTAACAATAATAAGTAAAAAGCCTGGGTTTGTTTTGGTTAAAGTTCTTAAGCAAAAGAATGATGCTTTCAAAAATGTCCATGTATATCCTCAAGAAGCTTGATTTGAGTAGCCTCGTTTACACTTAATGGTTATCAACAGAACGTAAGTGCCCTACTAGGAAGAAGGCAGGAGAATAAAAGAAAATGGATAATGCTCATCTTTCTTCTAAGCAATGCATATTATCCCCTTTATTTTCTGTATGATTCATATTTAATAATCACATAGTTGCCTGTCCGGACTAGCTCAAAACATTCTACAGAGCATACAAGATGGAGTAAAATTATCATCCCCTTGCACATCCTCATAAACCATAAGCTCTTTCTCTGACTGAGCTACCACTTAACAACTGATAATAATCTGAATATCCTGAACAAAAATTCTTTCTGGATAAATTGAAACAGATATAAGTTACAATAGTTCTGCTTACATATGTAATGAGTGCATAACTGGTGTAGTTTTTGCTAAGAAATGTCATCCCGAGGAACTCTACAAATGTTTGTTTTTGTGGTCTAAGGCAATTATCACACTGCATTGCATAACCCTTTTCAGAAGCTTTGATCTTTGCGCTTAAGAGTTAATGTTATGTGGTATGTCACAATCTCTAATTTATAACTATTGAAGTGCTTTATTGCCTCTTGCTGTGTCATAGTTAACATGGTATGACCCTTTTGTTATAGGTATTGTTAACTCCTACACATTTAGCAATTGTGATGGAATATGCAGCAGGGGGAGAACTTTTTGCTAGAATATGCAGTGCTGGAAGATTTAGTGAAGATGAGGTTATAAACATATCCAACTTATTCTTTACTTGCATTTGGTGAGAATGAGATGTTATCCCTTATCATTTCATTTTGTTCTACCGACAACAGGCTCGCTTCTTCTTCCAACAACTAATATCTGGAGTCAGCTACTGTCATTCAATGGTATAAGTTTGAAAATACTTTTCTTTTATTCTTTTATGATATACATATACTCATGATTCATTTAATAATCTTCTAAAGCAATACTTCTATTTCACTGCAGGAAATCTGTCACAGGGATTTGAAACTGGAAAACACACTCCTTGATGGAAGCCCAACACCACGTCTTAAAATATGTGATTTTGGCTATTCTAAGGTTTCTTGTTTTCTAGTTGAGAAGTTATCAACTATCATATATCTAGTAGGACATTGCATTTTTTATTTACTATTTTCTTCATCATGCAGTCCGGGTTATTACATTCACAACCCAAGTCAACAGTAGGAACACCTGCTTACATTGCTCCAGAGGTCCTGTCACGGAAGGAATATGATGGGAAGGTATATATAGAATCTTGCAGAATTCTCTGACAAGCTGTGGTTCTCCCTTTAAACCCCATCCCCCTTTCCATCTTCCTTCCATTCTAGCTAAAGTAAAATCCTCAAGCATCACAAGCATTGCAGTGACCTGATAATTTTATTTTATCGATTTCGCTTTCACTAATCTGCTAGGGGCCTTTGTTTGCATGGAGCAGTCGGTATATTTGGGATTTTACTAATAATTGCAGTAGTGGATATGCTTCAAATTTTTTGTGCAAAAGAATATTAGAAAAGATGAGTAAATTTATGGATGAAGTACTGATCTGTTGCTCCGTTGAAATAAAGTATATGTTATCTGCTTAGAGACTGTAACAAATCTGATGAAGAACCTGGTATGAGCATTTACTAGCGTCTATTTCTAGGTTTGTTTGCACGAGGGAAGTACTACCCTACTGTTGAACCGTTTGATGTAGCACAGTTCGTCTTAGATAAATGTGTGGGCCTAAAGCAAACCCTTTACTAAGAACTTATTAAACCTTATAAAAACTTGCTTGCTCATTTGATCACGGCTGTTTCTGAGTGCCTGAATGCTGGTTTACATGTGGTTCATTTTGAGTTATTTTAATTGAATATTCTGCATATCTGAAAGTCTTGCATTTTTAGGTTGCCGATGTGTGGTCATGTGGGGTGACACTGTATGTGATGTTAGTAGGAGCATACCCTTTTGAGGATCCTGAAGATCCTAGAAATTTCCGTAAAACTATCCAGGTGAGTTTGTTAATACTTTGATTTGAGGTTTGAACCAAGTTAGCTTTTATTCTGAATGATGGTTGATTATTTTTGTCTCAATCAGCAGCTGAAGAACTGTTTGTTTCCTTTTACAGAGAATAATGAGCGTCCAGTATTCCATACCCGATTATATACGAATATCTGCAGATTGCATGAACCTTCTTTCTCGAATATTTGTTGCGAATCCATCAAAGGTAAGCTTCATTTACTGAACTTGCTAGCGCATTGATACTGCAGTGGTTTTTGATGAAAGATTCTTTTTCTTTTACACATTAGAAGCAAGCTTTCTTGTTATGCATTGTAAAGTTATTCCTGTTGGCGATAAAATTAACCAAAATAATTGATACGATTCAACCTATGAAACTCTAAAAACTTAAAGAACAAGAAAATGGAAAATAGGGATGGGGAAGATTAGGAATGGAAGAAAGGTAGATGGATAAATACTAGACCCAATTGATAAGAAATCTATAGACAAACTTAGGTATTTGAAACCTAAACCCTCCTAATGGAATTTCAATCAATGAACCTTAGCAATTTGTAATCCAAGCAGTTACCCAATTTTGGAAGACCACAAATGAGCAACTCAATATGATTCCAATGGAAATAAACAATTCACTTTGCAACTAAGAATCACACTTAGAATTATGCAACCAAACAAACTATATTATGATTAATAACCTAACAAAATATTACACTCAAGTTCTTCAATATTCAAGCTAAGGATGAAAATAAGACAAGTCTTCTATTTATAGTCTAGGGCTTTACACCAAAGGCCCAAAAGTGGCACTTTGCAAAATTACCCCCAAACATGGGTCTTCATTCATCCAATGGTCATAAACTTGCAAATGTGGCCTCCAATTTGAACCCTTTGTCTAGAATTGCATTCGTAGCAAAGATTTGCATCCAATGCCCACAGTTTGCAAAAATGTCTCTCTTTAACATCTAGCCACTTTGAGAGGAGGTATCTCTTGGTCTTCTAGGCCTCCCCAAGCTATTTCCCAAACATTGTAAGCTTTGGCAATCTTCTCTCCAAGATCTTCCAAGGCTCCTTTCTTCATGAACATGGCTTGCATCTCTTAGAGCTCCCTTGCTTGACTCCTAGTGAATGGCCTTGAGCTAGGTGGGGTCATATCAATAATGACGTTTTGAGTGGAGCATTAATTACTAAATTGTGTATACGCCAAATATTGGCTTAGTTGAAATATTTCAATTGGCTGCAGAGGATCACTATTCCAGAGATAAAGAAACACCCCTGGTTTCTAAAGAATTTGCCGAAAAACTTGATGGATGGCGAGAATGCGAATTATGGAGTGTCTTCTGATCAGCAACAGCAAAGAGTCGAAGACATAATGCGGATCATACAAGAATCAAGGATCCCTGGAGAAGGGTCAAAACCCGGGCAAGCACCTGCAGGGGCAACAGCAGACCCCGATGACATGGAAGGTGACTTGGAATCTGAAATTGACATCAGTGGTGATTTTGTCGATCATATCTGAGGTCGCCATTGTGAACTAGACTGAAAAAAGTTGTAGCATGCAACTTTGACTTGCTTATATGTAATGTAAGAAGACTATATGCTTTTGATTATGCACAGAAATATGAGTTTCAGGTATGCTCAACTGTATGAAATGTATTAGCCAGCAACTAGAGTTATGTGTTTACTGTTCTGTTAACAATGGACATGTCAGGTTATTTATACTAGTATCTTTCTTGATTCATAATTGACTGAACTATATTTATTTGATGGACATTGATTGGGCCATATTGCGTCAGCAACATTTAGAAAGACTAAATATTTTACATTTAGAGATTAAGTTGTTTTTCTGAATATATTTGTGGATGGAAGGCAGGTTTATATTTCTTGGTTTTAATAGGACCCCTTACACAACTAAAAAACTTCTATTTTCCCACTGAAAAATATTCAATGGCTATTTCTCACTGAATGTCGGTGGGAAAAATCTAATAGTAGTGTTTTCACACCGAAAAAGTATGAAATTTTCTAGCGTTTCAATGGGAACCTGTTTTTCACCATACATTTTTCCAGTGAGGTTGTTCAGTGGGAATGAGGTGGGAAAATCATATTTTATAAAACAAATTTCCCATTGAATGTTGGTGGAAAAACCCTCTATATCCACTAGTGTTATAAGCATAGTTTAATCTATTATTACCTAAAACCAATCAAGTTAATAATGGCAAATCAAGAAATAACACTTTGTGTATGAATTATAGAAGATCTCCTTTAAGATCAATCAATTTCATCGATTGAGTATGATTGTAAGTGTACTTGTATCTATTATACCAATAATATCAATGAACTCGATTACCACAATATTTCCTCGATTGCCTTTTTTTTTAAAGTAGCTTTTAGGGTCTATTTATTAGTTCAAGAATCCTCTTATAATAAGAGTCTTATTGATTGAAATGAAAGAATTAGTAAATATGTTCTTCAGAATAAAAATGAGTTAAGGTTATGAACTTATAATTTGATGATCGAGTCGATTTTATGATTATAAGTTGGTTCGAAATCGAAACGCTCCATTACCAAAAAACGAATAATTTTTTTTTCCACCTACAGATTGGTGTAGCAACTTGAATGAGGACGCATCACAGGGGATGAATAGATGGTTTCTTTTGTTTGATTGAGGTAATATGGCATGTCCTTATTGGATATGTTTGACATTTTTTTACACGTATAATATTGTCTATATATATTAGAAACTGTTTCTCTAACAACCGGATCCGTGGCGCAATGGTAGCGCGTCTGACTCCAGATCAGAAGGTTGCGTGTTCGATTCACGTCGGGTTCAATCCCCCCGATCCATATCCGGTCCTTTTATAATTTTTTTGACAGCTTGATTATCCTGTTAATGATATATTCTTATTCGATGCAACCTTTATTCTCTCCCATGTGAAAATGTGCATCCAACTAGGTGCAATTTTATGGCTTCTTCCCAGGTGCACTCGGCAATAGTCCGCACAAACACATTATACACAAAGTCGCCCTTGAGCTTGTAACTTAGCAAGGAACTTATCTCCCATGCACGTTTCAAGGTAGTAGAGAAGCGAAGCACTTCAATTCATTGTAAATCTGTGATTGCCTTATTAATTTGGTTAAGGCAACCACGTAGTACCTCTCGTAGAGAGTGAGTGCACGTGCACTCGTTAACTTAGGAAAAAATTATATATATATATCTGAAGTAGGATCATATATTTCGTTAGCCACCCTAAAACACAAAAGCTGATTTGGTGCACTGGTTCAATGCGCGTCTTAGTCCCTCTGCCTGTGTTCGAATCTTTGTTGTTGCATTCTACATCATTTTTCCCAAAAAAAAAAAAAATGCATATAAAACACATAGGTAGCGAATTTCGAACCGGGAGTTATTTTTCTTGTTTAATTTATATTTATACAAGTACATTGGGTTTTATGTGTGCTTAACAACATTTCTTGACAAAGCAGTGTGGGTGTCGCGTGACACCGCTTCGCCTACCATGAATCCGCCTTTGGTGGTGCCCTGTCGCCTTCAAATCCTGAGTCCGGTCGAAATAACATAAGAGAACATTAGAATATGAAAAAATAAGATAAAGGAAGCCAAAAAGCTGCTCAAGCTTGCTAAGCACATATCACACAGGCACTTCATGAAAGTGGGGACTATGAGAAGGCAGAGTGCAGAGAAAAGAAGTCCAGAAACTATACAAATGGTCGAACATCTCCAGCAATAAGAAAAAGAAAAGAAAATGAAGTTGTTCGGTTGGGACTGGAGAAAAGACATGAAATTAATAAAAAGAGGACCGGACATGGATCGGGGGGATTGAACCCGACGTGAATCGAACACGCAACCTTCTGATCTGGAGTCAGACGCGCTACCATTGCGCCACGGATCCAGTAGTGTTGATTTGTGTATGAACTCTATATCTCCTGCAACTACATAAATAAAAGTCATTTAAAGTAATATCCTGATCTCTCCCTTTTTTTTTTTTTTTTTTGGGTGCAAAAAACGTCACTTAGCATGTCCAAGTAATGCTTACCTTTCATTTCAATTTTTTTTGTGTTACTTTCTTTTTTTGTCCGTCTCAAAAAGAATATATTTTTTCTTAGTATTTGACAACTCTTTAATTCCAATTTTTCACATGATGTGTTTAAGAAAGACAAGATTAAAGAGTGTTTTGTCGATTCTACATATTTTTAATTTAAAACCACAAGATTTAAAAGTCATTTTTACTTTTTACACTCCGTGCCAAATTAAAACCAAACAAATAAATTGAATAAAAAAAAGTAGTATTTTTGATAATAGAAAAATTGGATAATGCCAGCGTAGTGGAATTAGCACTGTTGAAAATAATGTAGCAAGCAAGAGACATTCTCTTATTTTTATTTTTTGGTGCACATGTAAAAGGATAATCATATAGACTAAGAGCCAGTTTGGATTGGCTTATAAGTTGCTGAAAATAGCTTATAAGCTGTTTTCAGTTTTTTTGAGTGTTTGGGTTTAGAACATATAAGCCACTTTGTGCTTAAATCAGTCCAAAAAAAATAATTGGGCCCGTTTGGCTTAGTTTATCTAAAAAGCGAATTATAAGTTGAAAATAAAAATTAAAATTTTTTTTAAACCCATCCAAACAGGCTCCAAACTTCACTGGCGGTAATCCAGTTTTGTGTTCATTACACAAAAGCCATTTTTCTTTCTTTTGTTACACTAAAATCATTTTACTTTGCTCCGGTAGTTGGTTATCATTCTATATCCCCATATAAATAAAACATGCATTATAAGTCATAAGTTAATTTATATACTATGTTCGATGAAATATGAAATAACTAATACATTAATAGCTAAACTTTGCATAACTAATTTCTGTATTATTAATACTTACCTAACTCTAAATACCAAACCAAACGATCCCTAAGAGTGTTCCCCATGCAACTCGGACAACCGACAATTCTTCCATTGTTATTTGTTAGACAAAGAGGAATATAGCTTGGGTGGGGTTCTTATTAATTCAGACTTCACAATACCATTATTCATTAGTGATGGACTTACTAACCATATATAGGAGCTATCTAGGTTGGTAGCTATCCTTCATTGGTACAATATACATGACATTTCTCAATTCGCACTATGGAAATGAAGTCAACAACTTGTACGCCAACACCATAGTATCTGTGGACACGCCAACACCATCTATTTGATCACCCAACAAATTAGCTCGACAAAAACTAGTGCACTAAAAGCTAGGCAAGAAGTGGGAGTGAAAAAAAAAAAAATGCGTAGGTTAATTTCTTTTTATGGTTTGTAAGAGGTGAGCAAATATATATACACACTTGTGAAAATCTTGTGTACCATCGAATAGAGGCTAAGAAAGAATACTACTCCTATCAACATGAAAGATCTTTCCGGCTATTTTTCTTATTTACATTTGGTTTCCACTTTCCACAGTGGGAATTCCATTAATCGTATATTCTCCGAACGGATTTATGATTTTTAAAGGAAAAAGGCTCAGATTTACCCTTCTACTTTAAAAAATTGTTTATTTACCCTTCTACTTTAAAAAATAGTTTACATTTAACTTCTGATGTAAACTATTTTTAAATTTGGTTTACATTTAAAAATAGTTTACATTTGGTTTCCACTTTCCATAGTGGAAACTGGAAAGTCCTTTAATCGTATATTCTCTAAATAGGTTTATGATTTTTAAAGGAAAAAGGGTCAGATTTATCCTTCTACTTTCAAAAATAGTTTACATTTAACTTTTGATGTACTTTAATTTGCGAACAAAACCACCCCATGCAGTTAAGAAAGTTGTTAACAATATATCCCTATTGTAACGGAAGTTCACTTGTCTCGACCCCAGCTTTTAAAAATAACATGTCGGACTCCATATTTATATTTATTTTTCACATTTGTTAGAATTATAATAAATAACCCAACCCAATGACCCAATTTTTCATATTTATGAGAATAAATAACCCAACCCGTTGGAACTCCATTTTTTTTATGCAAGCCATGCAGATTGGTTCTGTTGTTCCGTGAAAGTTCTTACCAAACGTTTTTACCAAGTGCTGGGCATTGTCACTTACTTCGAAAATTCCTTCCAACATTTTAATTTATTCTTTTTGTTTTATCAATGCTTGGCATGATGCATGGTTTGAGGTAAACCCTTATGAAAAAGGATACCATTTTAAAGATTGTCAGAACCATTTACTATTTTGTGCCTTAAATATTGTTTATATTAGTCAACTTATGTAAAGAAGAAGGTAAAAACATCTTTGTCTTTTAGCTTTCTCGACAAGCTTTTGTCCAGTTTGTTTTTCCATTTAATTAAGAATCACAGTTATTAAGAACTAACTACATATTTTATAGGCTAAAATAATATGGGATATAAAGGGAAAGTGTCTAGGTGGGATTTAACTTTGAGAAGAAGAATGGTGAAAAAGGGACGTAGATTATTATTAATTGAAGCGTGAAGTTTGATGCCTATGTTTCTGGTATTGATGGTGGAGGTATTGGTAGCTTTAGGTGGTGATGGCAGAAGAAATGAAAGAGGAAGAGAAGGTATTGGAGTAGAGGGTAAAATAAGGTTAAAGCAGTATGCGATGTGATGTTCACCTCACCGAAATGTCAGGTGACCTGTGATTTTAATAGCTTGGTCCTTTTCGGTGGATTTCTATTAAAAATAAGGGTATTTTTAATAATTTTTTATATAGCGGGAGTATTTTTGTTTGCAAAGTATAACGAAAGTAAATGTAAATTATTTTAAAAGTAGAGGGACAAATCTGACCCTTTTCCCTGTTTTAAATGTACAAGTTGGCAAAGATCAAAGCATGAACAATAGTGGTAATGTTGGAAAAATTACTACAATATTTACCAACTTATGAGTCCTTTTTTTTACAAAATATAAATTTATGGGTTAAGTTTTATATTTAAAATTTTTGAAATTATGGTTTGAAACTCCAAATCATGCCTTTTCGGATGACTTGGGGTTTCAAATCATGGTTTGAAACCATGAGATGAAATGCATGTCCAACGCTGGTTTCATCTCATGGTTTCAAACTGCATGTCCAAACGTCTACTTGAAGAAAAGCAAGCCCACACGTTTTGGATTGGGATTTGCCCCCTGAAACGTGGTTATATATAATGTGCTTTTCAACCCTAACAGATAGACTCTTTCCTCAAAGGCGGATTCAGGATTTGAACTCTATGGGTTCAAACTTAAGATTTTTATCATTGAACCCATTATATTTTTAAAGTTAGGGGTTCATATATATTATTTATTACAATTTTAGTAGATTTTTACACATAAATTTATGCTCAGTGCCGAAAGTTAGGGGTTCAATTGAACCCCTACATACTATGCTACATACGCCTCTGTCTTTCCTGAGCATGATAAATATCCTGTTTTAATTCTTGACCCGTGGCCCACCACAAAAGAAAATGTTTTTGGCATAGCTTATGGTTTTTGTCCATTATGACTTTTGTTAACAGTAAGCAAATTTGTTTGCCAAGTTAATTTCAAGTTTTAACCTACGGTGGATGCAAGTCTTGAACTGTGGCCTTATGCTATTATTGTCTTGTTTGCTTAAGTGGATGGCTGTATAATTAGGTGGGCATACTTTCCTTTTGCGTGGGTATAGTCTTCCTCCTTATAAATGTGGATAATGATGTATAAAAATTAAGAATTTTATGATTAATGAATAATTATTATTACAGTGGATTATTTATGTGAAATCATTGGAAAATTCTTAAAGCTCTATACATGTGAGATTATATTAATACATGGACTGAGAATTTTGATTAATAAATAGGATCCATTAAAGTGGTCAATCTATTAGAGTCATTGAAATGTTCTTAATGTACCATGTATAAATTGTCCTTCATACGTGTACACTAGTAATGGAATTTTATCTAATGAAGAGATTTTTCTTTAGAAACTAGTAATGCTTAATTAATTCATGAGAAGAGATATCGAGGTTTTTGCCCGAAAGGTAGAAATATAATGGCTTGAGTTCTTGAGTGTATTAATCGAGAGGACAATTTGTGATAAGTAAGTGTGGTGTGTCGTACCCAAAGGAAGGACATTACACATGACTTGTGCTCATGGATAGTTAAAGAAAGAGAATAAAAATATAAATCAGATGATTTAATCCTTAACTCTGCCTAAAACAATTACTTTTCAAATTTGGTCATAGTTTGATGGTCATGAACTTCACTATCTTTGATTGACCTGAAATTTGATGGATCCATCGGAAACGACCTAGTAAGCAATATATAGTCACTGCTGCCTTGCAGTGAGCGATGCCATTTTTTCGGCATTTCGAGGTCGTTTAGATGAGTTTTAGATAGTTTGTCGGATTGAAACTTGATTTAAGTATGAAAATGTTATTCTTTATAGCGGTTTTATTGATGTTGAGTCTGGAACATAATTACACATGATGATTTAACATGAATTGATATATGATAAGGATATAGATCAGGTTATGCTTTACCCTCCCCAGACCTCACATTGTGGGATTCCACTGGGTATGTTGTTGTTGTTGTTGTTGTTGCGTGAATCAGTTATTTTCCTAATTTGATCATAGATTTAGAGATCCGGAATATTACGAACTCTGATTGATTTGAAATTCGGTAGATTCACCGAAAACGACCTATTAAGAAATATTATTGCTATGTAATGATTCATATCGTTTTTCAGCGATTTGCGGTAGAAATAATAAATTTATGTGTTGACTTTAGGTCTTCCTCCATATCGGATAAGTTTATTATGGGTTTTCATTAGGTATAATCACTAGTTATTTAGTAACTGATATTTACTCTCAATCTGAGTTATATGTTGGATCAATGGAACTAGGGATAATGATATTCACTTGGCTTAAATTAAGAGTATACTCTCCATCTGAGCTAGCTCTGGTTTTAAATTTATTGGAGTGAATACCTGGCATCGCATATATATATATATTTCATGAATTGTTCTTTTATATTGAAATTTGTTGTCAAAGATGCTTGGATATCTATGTGATGTGTTTTGAATTTTATATGCAATGATTACATAAACATGCTAATTTCCAGAAAACAACACTGACATTATGTAAATATATTTTGAAATTTTGTTCGTTGTTCTTGGTTCATGTATATTTGTACGCTAATGATGGTATGTGATAAGAATTACTGTAGAAATGTATATATATTTTTTAAGTCCTACTTTGGCTGGAAAAAAAAAAAGGAAACATTTTTATCCAAATTGGTCATGGTTTCGGAATTCTGTTTTTGGATGAACTCCGATTGACCTGAAATTTGGTATGTTCATCGGAAACGACCCACTGAGCAATACTCACGAGAAAAGCTCGTGACCTAGGCCCTTTTGTGGCCATTAGGGGTCGTTTTGATGGATTTTTGGGCGTTTTTCTATTTTCTGGAAATTTTTTGTTAAATAAAATTTTATTTCGTCAAACAGTAGTGGTAAGGTTCATTCTCTATGGTCTCCATTGTATATAACAGTGATATGATGAGTTCTATATGGTCTCTATTGTATATAACAGTGACATAATGAGTTTGTATGTTCATTATGGTTAATTACTGTGCTTCAGTCCCTAGTTAATTGATAGGTTATCTCGACTCTCCAACTGAGTTATACGTTGGCTCAATGGAACTTCGGTTTATTAAAAGTGATATTTACCTAACTTAAATTAGCAGTTCACTCTCCATCTGAGTTGGTTCTGTATTAATTTATGGGGTGAATTATCTAGTATGACTCATATAGTTTGCATGAATAGTTAAGTTTCCCTATCAAATCTAGCTATTCAATATGCATGGTTGTATGTGTGATGTGTGTTTTGAATTTTATTATTCTTACTACATAACTAATGATCTATTTAATGATTATATCTCAAATTCTCAATAGACTTTATCCAGCCCACTTACTACTAGTCAGGAACTTCGTCTGATAGAGATAAGACATTAATTTAAAGAATGCATTATATGTAACTTCTGTTAGAAAGAATTTATTTTCAGTTTCTAACCAAACAAGAGATGGATAGTTAGTTTATTTTTCTTGTAACTCTTGTGTTATTGAGTTTGATAAACATTTTATCTCTTGTGGTACATTGATGCGTGGACACTTTCAATTAATATCTCTTCTGAACAGAATAATGTTAATCTGTCCCGTAAGAGAATTTTCTTACGTGAATTGAATGAACTTATCTATGGCACTTGTGTCTAGGTCATTTTAATCTGAATAGGATTTCGAAGTTGGTCAAAGGATGTACTTTTGAGGGTCATTGAAAGTGGAGGCACTACCAACTTGTGAGTCCTATTTGAAGGAAAATGACTAAGGGACCTTTTCTCTTAAAAGGACAAAAAGTTAATGATAAGTTAAACTAATCCATTCTGATTTGTGTGGTATAATGAACTTCAAGGCAAGAGGTGATTATGAGTATTCTGTGACATTCATAGAAGATTATTCATGATATAAATATATTTACTTGATGATCTATAGGTCCGAATGCTTTGAAAATTTCAAGGTATTTAAGGCGAAAATGAAAAGCGTCAGGGAAATATATTAAGTCACTGCGATTTGATCGTAGTGGCGAGTACCACTTTGCAGAGTTCATTAGTTACTTATTAGACAAAGGAATTGCATTTCAATTGTCTACACCAAGTATTCTACAATAGATTGGTGTGGAAGAGAAAAGAAATATGACTCTTTTGAAGGTGGTAAGATTAATGATATAGACTCAGGAATATGAACGAAAGGAGGTTTATTTGCTGTCCTAAAAGAAAATAAGGTAATTATTAATACAAATGCCAGATTTTTAGAAAAGGACTATTTAATAAACCAAGTTCCTAGAAGTAAACTAGTTTTATAGGAACTAAGCAAAGAAATAGCAAATGAGCCATCTAAAAATTCTGAAGTTCAAGAACATCTAACCGACAAATCAGGGTTGACATTCCATTGCATTTAAGTAGTGGGAGAAACGTTAATAGGCGTAAGGAAATTCACTACCATTAACTAGTGGCAGTGATGCTGAGCAAATAACATTATATGAAGTCGTTAATGTTTCAATACCGAAAGACAATGAAGAATAATATTAATACTCATGAATATGATAGTGTGACTATAATAGTAGTAGTACTTAATCATAGTGGGAGAACAATAATCAAGATCGGTTTGGTGTATACTCTTGGGATAGTTTCATGATAGGATCCTGAAAAGAAATACACTTTTGGAAGAATTTCATGATACGATCCCTTAAGATCTTAGTATAAAACCGGTTAGTTACGACGAAGCACTATTGCATCACAAAACAACTTCGCAAGTTTTTTTGCAAAGAGCTTGTTGGCTAAGACTCTTGATAGTTATGCAAAAGGAATACATGTGAAAGTTGTAAATGCATGGTTAAAAGTCTAACTAGGAGATTGTTGGGGTATATACCATTAACCATGCGTTTAGATATGACATATTCTAACAATTGTCATGGTTAAAAGTCTAAGTGGGAGATTGTTGGGACATATACTATTAATTATGTGTTTGGATATAGTATTTATTATAGAACAATTATTTATTCAATTTTTAATAAAGAGTTAAATAGATCATGTACTAGTATGTGTGTCCTTTACTTATATAGTAGATAATTTAGTGTATAGAGTCTAGCTTATACACGGAAGATTAAATAATCGGTTCTTATAAGTATAAAGTTTATGTTCACAATGTAATCTAAGATGGAAATTGGACAAATCCATCGGTATGATTGTAGCACAGGATTAAATATAATGTATCTTCATTATGGAGCGGTATAGTTCCGTCTTCTTGTACTAGTACATTTTGTATGTAATGAACGGACCAAGTAGAGATAAGTGATTTTGTACTGAATATATAAAACAAATTCTCCAGTTCATTAAATGTACTTATACTCTTAATCTTGATATAATTATTACGATTAATGTAATTTGTTCATTATTTTGATTTATTAAAAGGTACGACTCAATTGCGGGTCTATGTATTCCTAATAAATTGGATAATGGCAAAATACATTTGTGAATTAATAATTTGTTGATAGAATCCATGTCTCGACTTTAAGATTGATGATACACCTTTATGAATGCTTATAAGTCTCATATGAAAACCCTGCAGGTGGATTTTGTATCCGTCACATGATATAAGTTAAGCAGAAATATAAAGGATTTGATTAGTCAATGGATTAAATTGTCAGTAATTTAATTTAATTGATTGGTATGTGTAATCTTAACATGGGAGTTAAATAAGATTTAATGAAAGATGTCGAAATTAAACTAAGGAGTGTAATTACAGTTTTTTAGTGGAATAAATTGTAATTTATTGTGGTAGGATTAATTCATTCATATTCCGAATTAATACCACAATTGGAAGCCTCGTTATTAAATCTGTGGTCCCTGCTATGCCTAATTATTCTTGAACTTGGAAAATAATATTCTTGGGGAAAAGCAAGCCCACACGTTTTGGACTAGGGTTTGCACCCTAAAACGTGGTTATATATAGTGTGCTTTCAGCCCTAACAGAGAGACTCTTTCCTGAGCCGTAATGCTTGCCCACACAAGTATTCACTGTCCAAAGGCTAGTTAGGTTACATAGCAGAAGACTGCAGGCCGTGGAACTGAAGGATGATCTTGTGGATGGTTTTTGCTCATGCTTGAAGGCTAGATTCGTGGTAGCATTCACGCTTCAAGAGATAAGTATCTATTTTATGTTTGATTAAAAATCTTTATTATGTGTTGTCTATATTACATGCAAGTTCGATCATGGCTATTTACTTCCGCTGTTTATGCATGTATTCCATCACATCCTTCATGTAGATTGATTCCATAAATATGGTGTTTGCATTTGATATTTGTTTGAGCATACCATCTTCCACTAACAAGGAGTGGATTCTACACCTTTTTTGAAAATAAATTTCCCTTGATGTCACATTCTGTGTTTATTTCACTTGGAAGTAATACTCCTATATTTTATAATGATCTATGACTTTAATTCCGAACTAAAGTAGAAAAGAGTCTAACTTTTTTTTTTCAACGGCCAAAGCATGAGGTCACCTAAGAATGAAGACACATTTAGAAAATGTAAGGTAAGATTTTCTTGTGTTAGAGTTCCACTTGGTCGGAGAATGGACTGGTGGTCTGTTTATATGGATTTGGGAGATCCTCTCCTCATGAGATAGTTTTTGGGGTGAGTTAGAATCAAGTGTCATAGCTTTACATGGTATCAGAGTCAAGTCTATCCTTGTTTAGGCTTCCTACTAATGCTCCAATTGGGCCCGGGTGTTAGGGGGGTGTTAGAGTAGGTTAGATTCCAACACTGGTTGGGGAAGTGACTGAGTGCAGAGGCGGATCCAGAATTTGGAGGTTCCGGGTGCCACTGTGCTGTAAATGTAGACGTATTGCAATTTACACGGTCCAATTAATAGAGTAATTAAACATTTGATCGGTTTTATCAACTTTAAATTGCGGTTTGGGTTATTTGTCTTTTCAATTTACGTAGACAAATATTTCCAAATATTATATAGAAAAAATTATGCTTAGATAGGTACATCAACTCAAGCTTGCAAGCATAATTTCTACTATAACATAAAAAATAAAAAAAAATCTTTTTTAAATCAGTGTGAACTAAGACTCAACATACCCTTTTATTTTCCATTTTGTTAAACCATTTAAGTAAAATAAAATAACACGTAAAATTAAAGATAAGAAACAATGACGAAAGAGAGCGGAAAAAATTACTAAAATTTTGACGAAGAGAGAGGAGAAGATTCGAGAGAAGAGAAAGAGTTTTCAGGAAGAAGAAGAAGAAATTAGCTATCACTTTGGGCAAATACCTCAGTCACCCATGATACACAGGTACATAACTTGCCTATACTAAA
Source organism: Lycium ferocissimum (assembly GCF_029784015.1). Taxonomy (NCBI): domain Eukaryota; kingdom Viridiplantae; phylum Streptophyta; class Magnoliopsida; order Solanales; family Solanaceae; genus Lycium; species Lycium ferocissimum. Next base: position 14,380 of record NW_026726633.1, on the reverse strand, counting down.
AATATTTTAAGAAGTGTAGCAGCAAGGGTTCGAACTTGCGCCCTTGGGGAGGAAAACCTGGCGCCTAACCATTGGCACTACGGCCTCCATTTTTATTCCGGGTGGCACAATGATCTTTTATAAGATATCTTATACATATATACATACATATATATAGTTTCAACCGAGGCGTTGGGGTGGCGTGGCACTACATAGATTCGCCCCTGACTGAGTGGTCTGTTTATATGGACTTGGGCAATTCTCCCTTCATGAGCTAGTTTTTGAGGTTGAGTTAGGCTGAAATGTCATATCTTTACATCTTGAAACAACTCAGTAGGTAAGCACCCCCCGCCTATAATCCCAGAATCATGGGTTCGAGTCACCAAATGAGCAATAACTCTAACAAAGGGGATCAAAGGGGAGGGAATGAAAAAAAACTCAGTACTGATAAGAAGAAAGAATCCAACTTATAGTTCGGTTATGTTTGCGACTGATCGAGGAGTGATCCCTCTCTTATTTTCCCTTTTTTGTTGATAAGAAAGGAGACAATAAGCCCGTCAACATTGAAGCTTCCGTTTTTGGCAGCTGTTAGACCTTTCCGTATCTCTCTTTGTACTCTTTCCTTTCTGTCTTTTCAATCTTTTCTTTCTTTATTTCTTTCTTAAGTGGCTTATTAGCTTGAAAGCTTTCCTTGCCTTTAAGGCTTTACCGGAAACATGAATATTTTATGAGGAATGTGGAAGAAGAAATAAAAGGGGAAGAGGGTGGTGAGGTGGTATGTCAAATGACGTCCACCTCACTCATATGTCAGACCATGTGGGATTTTAATAGCCATGGTGGAGCACCGTTCACTACTAGAAATAAAGCTTTCCCTCCGACAAATCAGTGGGAAATTCGTGTGAAAACATGATTTTTTCACCTCATTCCCACTGAACCAGCTCACTAGGAAAACGCATGTTGGGAAACAGGTTCCTATAAAGCTGGGAAACTTCCTAATTTTTTTCGTATGGAAACACTACTATTTTTTCTTCTCTCACTGATTCAATTAAAATATCGAGGGGAATAGCCATTGAAGATTTTTAGTGAGAAGTTTCAGCGGGAAAATGGTGATTTTCTAGTAGTGGTTAGAAATAGGTGTATTTTTATTACTTTGCTAACGACTGGGGTGATGTTCTCCAGATAGTATAACGGAGGTCAGATATAGACAATAGTTGAAAGTAGAGAGGTAAATATGACCCCTTATCCTTGTTAGAATCAATAATCCAACCCACAATAAAATATGTGACCTAAAGTCAAAATTTAAAAAGAGGTCTTAAATTTATTTAACAAATTTATATAGTTTATTTGATGCTTATTCTCATAGCTTCTTAAAATGCATGGCAGTTAATTATATTTTGATAGATTTTTTTTTTTTTTTTTAATGTATGATCAATTAGTGTAATCTTTCTTGAGACATTACTGATTTTAGGTAAGTTCTTACTGATTTTACTTTTTTTTTTTTTTTTCAACTGAGGAGATTGTTATAGAAACTATTCAAATTATTCTATAAGACAGAGAAACATTTAAAATAGAATTAAGACTTAAACTGATTTAATATGCTAATAAGATATCAACTTTTACTTGAATAACTTCCTGTGTTACTTTTAATTCCAAAAATAAGTTAAAACCATCAATTTTATCGTGATTATTATGTCTTAGAAGATATTCAAACTTAAGATAATACATTTTCAGATTTAATGGCTTATTTTTCGAAAGTCGCAAAAGCTGAATTGCCCAGAAAAACAAAAAGAGAAGAACAATTTTGGAGAAGAGATAATACTTTTTCGTGTAGGATAACTTATCACAAACACAACTCATTTATAGGCAAACTATTGGAGATGTTATTACAAGGAGAATTATGGGGCGTTATAGAATTGTTACACCATTCAAAATGACTGTTACAGAGGATTAAAGTCAATTGTCACAAAGGATTAATTCTGCTGGAGCTTTTACACAAAATTTCTTTTGGAATGTATCTGGACACATTCTTGCAAGCTTGTATTTGGACACTTTTCTAGTAGGCTATAATATATTAAAAATAAGTTTGAAAACCATATCTGGATTAGGCCTAACGTAAACCTTGCGCATGGGGGAGGCAAATCTACTAGTTTTGCCTTCAAGCCCTTTTTCTCTATTCACAAGACCTATTCACTAGCTCTTTTCAAACTCAATTAAGATCAATTCAATATAAATGAGAAAAGGAATTCGTCCTAATTATGAGAGACTTTTGTCTTTCACATAATATTAAAAAAAAAATAAGAGAAGAAAAAGAACCCATACAAAATCTTTGACTTTAATTTGCATTACCAACTATTGATAAAAATACCAACAGGTACTACATAGATCAAGGTGAACTGTGATCTATGGCAAATTCGAAAAGTTCAACTGAATTCATTGTTTATTGTTTGAATTATCAATATATATGCATACCACATTTAAAATGTATATATAAAATAAGAACACACTCATTCTAAACCCACTAATGGTAGATCCTGAATTATTTTTCACCTCTCCGCTACAAGCCTACAACTATCCAAAATGATCATTTTGTAATTTCAAAATCAGCCTTTTACTAATTTGAAAAGTGAAAAGTTTATGCAACATAGCTATGTCAAAAGTAAACGTTTAGTTCCGTCTCTTGATAGAAAATCTGGAAGCAAAAATATCATATGGTTCTTTCCAGGTTTAATTAAGGCGTTCAATGATTGATTAAGCACATAGTGTAATTGTGTGTCACCAAGTTAATTTTGGGAGTAACTTTTCTTTCGTTTACATGTGGTTTCCACTGTCCATAGTGGAAGAGAAATGTGGCAGCAAACGTCCATTCCCATTCCTCTTCAGCACACCTATAAATTTAGAGATTTCCTCACTACAATATCACATTAATTCACAACACTTTCTCATTTTTCTAAAGGCAAAAAAACTAAAAAAATGGTCTTCCTCAAAAACGATTACACTTTTCTCTGCATGTTTTTGCTCTTGCCTACGCTATGCTACAGCGATAATTATGTTTCAAGAGCTGCCTATTACAGTACCCCTGATGGCATGGGGACACCAAGTATATGCCCTTTTTATCTTATAGTATATGTTAAATTTATAATTAACGTTTTGTAGGTACATAAAGTTTTTAGTTGACTCCATGTCAAGACTTTTTATTTTTATAAAATTATCAAATTATATGTCACTTTGTTGATAACCATTGATTAATTTGACTTTCAAAATCGACTTATTAGTGTGACCTAAAAATGGGATGAAAATGTAACTAAAGTTTAAGAGAACATCACCCACATCTTAATACATGATCTTAACCCGGCCCTTCCCAATAATACAGATAAAGTTAATTATTAAGTAAACTTGCATGCACTAGCTAATTACTATTTTAACATTTAATCAGGTGGAGCGTGTGGTTACGGAGACTATGGCAAAGATGTTAATGGTGGCGAGGTTTTTACAGCCTCCAAGAGGCTTTACAAAAATGGAGCTGGCTGTGGAGCTTGCTACCAGGTAATTAATCTAATCCTTATTGCTTTAGGATTTAATTACACACATTAATACCTATGTATTTTAATTGAGTATAGCAAATTATTTGCTTTATTTTTAAAAGTATCAAATTATGCTTACTATGGGTAGTTAGTTAGTTACATGTTGGTTCATGTTACTTAAATTTATATATACCAACAGTGTAAAGAATTACACTATCAGGTCAACTCAAAATATCTATGACTAATTTTCATAAAAAGTGAGTCAGCAATTCATGGAAGAATGAATCGGTAAAAAACTTATGACTGCACCAACTACAAGAAAAAGCCTCATGATAGTCAATATGGGGCCTCAGCACCCATCAATGCACGGTGTTCTTCGACTCATCATTACTCTAGATGGTGAAGATGTTGTCGACTGCGAACCGGTATTGGGTTCTCTACATAGAGGGATGGAGAAAATTGCGGAAAATCGAACAATTATACAATATTTGCCTTATGTAACACGTTGGGATTATTTAGCTTCTATGTTAACAGAAGCAATAACTATAAATGGACTCAAAAAATTAGGCAACATTCAAGTACCTAAATGGGCTTAGCTATATCATTATGTCGGAGTTGAGTCCGATATATAGCTTCTCTATGGCTCGCTCCTCTGCAATCTTGAAAATAAAACAGATTACTTCCTATAACAAATAACTATGACCTTATATTCCTTACACCGACGATGTTCAATATGTACTTAATCATCAGTAGCATTAACTAACAAGGAAAATTTACAGGTAAGGTGCAAGAACAAGGGATTGTGCAGTGAGGAAGGTACAAAGGTAGTGGTGACTGACAGTGGAGAAGGGCCTGGAACAGACTTCATTCTCAGCTACCGCGCCTATGCTAAATTGGCTAAGCAGCCTAATATGGCTAAGCATTTGTTTGCTAAAGGAGTGGTTGAAGTAGAATATCGTAGAGTTTCTTGCAAATATGGAGCAAATCTGATGCTTAAAATCAATGAACATAGCAAGTACCCTAACTACCTTGCTATCGTTGTTATGAACCAAGGTGGTGCTACTGACATCCTCGCTGTCGAAGTCTACGAGGTTCGTCTCATTTACCATATTAACAAAATCTTTTTGGGGCTGCAATTAGTGGTGGAGGCAGAATTTTTACCGAAGTCTTCATTTTCTAGTATATATATATACATTAAAAAAATTAACCTTTTATATATAGTGAGATTTTACAATGAAGAGGTTCAGATGAACACCATTCTTCTGCCCCTCTAGCTCCGCCCTTGGCTGAAACTAGTGTGGATGATAGACGAGTCGGAGCAGGGCAGAGGAGCCTGTCCACACGCCCTATACCATATTGAGTCAACTTGCCGCATTTACTATCCAATAATCCTATTTTTTCAACCTTATTTTCAAGATAAATTAAGATTAGCACAAATTTTAACTGTGCCAATTCACTTAAATTATGCTTATAGTTGTAGTCAGGTTTAATCTCAAGGATGATCATCCAACTAATAAAGGTCTATTGCAGTAAAGGCACAAAAAAATTGTAAATATACAACACGGCCATATTTCGTAGTATAAAGTATAGGAAAGTCATCAAAACTTCATCGACTTGGTGCATTGCATATTGATAACCTTTCAAGGACTATCTACCTTTAGTATTTATGTGATAATAAGAGTCTATCTTGGCAAACATGAATAATTGCTATATGTTGATGCAGGAGGAAACAGAAGAATGGATATCAATGAGGAGGTCCTATGGAGCTGTGTTCGACCTACCGAACCCACCAAATGGTGAACTTAAGTGAGGTTCCTCACAAGTGCTGGTGCTGAGACCAAATGGGTGCAGTCTGATAAGGCTGTAATCCCTGCTGAATGGGAAGCTGGGACTACTATTGAGACGGACATTCAGCTCTCTTAGACAAAAAAATAAAAATATATAAGCATTATAACATATATCTATGTCTAATGAGTTATTAGTGCTTGGCTATCAGTTTACAGAAGTAATTTTAGATTAGTTGCGGGCGTACTAGGAATCACGCACGGTGAACACGATGCTTTAAGCATCGTCTTGAGTTATCATGTGTTAAGTTCTTGTACTTCGTTCTCTAATATATATTATAATAGTAATAAATTTCTTCACTGCTGTTTGTTTTAACTATCTTGTTGAGTTATCATGGCTCAAGTTCTTGTACTTCGTTCTCTATTTGATGTAAAACATAGTACTAGTAGCAGTTGATTCAACATATAAGTAATGAGTATAGTTGCAACTAGTAAAGTTGGAAGACTTTATATCGTCTGTTCTAGTGTGGTTAGATTTTGCAGCAACCAGGGATCTTGAATACGTCCCCGTTCTTTCCACTGCTGACATGATTGTTAAATTCACAAAAGAAACAACAGATCTTAACTACAGTTATCAGATTACAACTTCCATCATGTGCATTGATTCAATAAGTATGGTGAGCTTGCATTTGATATTTGCTCGAGTATACCGTCTTCCAATAATACACTACAGAAAAAACGCTTTTTCCCAGCAGTTTGGTCCTTTATTTTGGGATGGTTCAAATTGCCGCAGTATAAAATCAGTTTAGACCTGTTGCCTGATAAGGGGTCGGAAAACCCTTTTCCGACGGTTTAGTAGAACTGCTAGAATAACAGCAACAAATTACTAAACAGAGGCGGTTTTGTTATGTTTAGCGGCGGTTTGTCATATACGATTTCCCGGCGGGTTAGGTTGATTTTACGGCGGTTTAACCCATAAAACTGACAGTACGATTTCCCGGCAGTTTGCAATTCAATTTGTGGCGGTTTGACCCCATTTTATTCTGTAGAATTTGCCTAATATTTTTACATATTCCAACCAATAAACAACATAGCAATTAAATAGAAAAACAACTTTGGCAAAATATATAGCTCATTCAATTACAATAGCCATCTGATCACAAGACAAAAAATCTGTACTACTCAATAAAAGGCACAGTGGCAAAAAACCTCAAATAACTAGAATAATAGGTTCAAAAACAAGCAACATAGCTCCCATTTGGAGAATTATTAACGGAACAATTTCTATTTGTCCAAATATAAGACCTAAAATCTGATAAACTGATGCAAAATCCACAGTTCCAGAAAAACAAGTTCATTGCTAACAAAATTAGAACTGAAATCCATAAGCAAAATCCAGGTTGAGCAACATGATTAGCATCGCGGTGGGTTTCAACATTTGGATGAGGAATGTGGTCTTGGCCTGTTTGATGCCTGAAAATATAAACATAAAAAACAAATAAGAACAATAAGGAATAACACTTTTCAGATAAAGAATAACCTACTACTTGAGTACCACAAAGTTTAACACTTCTCTCCTGAGGGGAATTTAAGTATTGCATATAAGCAATTCCAACACGAAGAAACCTTTTGTTGATCAATGCTAATTAAACTTTTTGGCCATTAACGCATACCGCAAGATCAATGCTACTTAAACTTTTTGGCCATCATCTCCTACTTCTTAAACCTCTCTCCCTATCTATTCTTTCATTTTGTTCTGAACAACTTATATTAGTGGTAGAAATAAGTAGTTTTAGATTTGAACTTTTACTTTTCAAGATCTTTTGAGAATTTTTAGGGGATCTAGCTAGGAGCTTTCAATAAAGGCAGCTAACTTTTAAGAAAAGGTAGAAGAAAAGATTATGGTGATTACTGCAGCTACCACTTCACTTTTACTACTACTTGCTTCTCATCATTCCCATTTGCAAATTTCAAAACCATCCACATGATTTAAACCTTAGAACCATGTAAATAAAACCTTCATTTGACCTTGTCCTTTTCTTGAAGCACCAACTTAAAATTCCTTCACAAAAAGCCAAAGGAGTAGACCTTTTTTTTTTTTTTCCTTTTTTGCCTTTTTTTGCCTAAAGTTTTTTTTTTTTTTTTTGCATGGATAGTGGAGGAAGTAGTAACATTATGTTGAGGGACTATAGGAAAGGGAATTGGACAGTGCAAGAACCAATGGTTCTTATAGAAGTAAAAAAGATGGATGATGAAAGGAGAATGAAAAGACAAGATAGTGAAAGTGGGAATAAACCAGGAGAATTAAGATGGAAATGGGTGGAAGATTATTGTTGGAGAAATGGTTGTTTAAGATGGGACCAAAAGTTAGGTAAAAAGAAAGCAGAAAACAATGATAACAAAACAGCTTTAAACAATTCCCTCAATGCAAGTATAAACAAACACAAAAATCCAAAAAGTCAGTAACTAATGCAAGTAGATAAACTCTGTATTTGTAATGACTCTTGAACTTAGAAAGAAACCGAACTGTTTTCATATTCGAGTTACTGGAAATTTGTTTTGAAAGGGAACTTATCATTTTCTATTCAGACATTTCATATTTCAAGAATTTCCGGAAACATACCCCATCTTAGGAGAAACAAATAGTTATTTCAACAGAAAAAATACAAAAATATAAAAATAGTGCACCTGTATAATGTCGTCATATACACTATTCTTGTAGTTAACTGGAACCTTACGCCATGACTTGTAACACATAGGAAATTTAGAAAAGTTTATAAGGCGACCCTAAATCTCCCAGTAAGGTTGTTCACCCAAGAGACCACGCATCATCTAGACCAAATGCGATTATTGCACGGAATGATTTTTACACATCAAATATTGGTTGCGAAAGGAAAAAAAAAAAAAAAAAAAAAAAGGAAGAAGGAAAGAAAGAAAGAAGAGAGAGAACGAGGGAGAGAGAGAGAGAGATCCTGGCATTTGGGGTGGCTTGGTTGGGGGGTGGGTGAGCCAGAGGGCCCTTATACCGATTAGAATATGAGGAGGAGAGAGAAGCACAGCTTAAAAATTCCTTCACAAAAAGCCATGATAATTCTTTTTGCCCGTATGGATAGTGGAGGAATATCATTATGTTGAGGGACTATAGGAAAGAGATTGGACGGTGCCAATTTCTTCTCGTAATGGTACCACCCTGAAAAAGACATCTAAAACAAAAATTGTCATATTTTAAATAATATCGTTGTAAAGCAAATCGAAAATACAAGAGTAATGCTTACCAATAACACAAAAATAAAATGATGCTTACCAATAAGACCGACAATGACTCAATAGCTCTTCTTCTTACTTTGTTTTGAAAGGGAACTTATCATTTCTATTCGGACATTCCATATTTTCAAGAATTTCCGTCTCGGAGAAACAAATAGATTTCAGTAGGCACTGTAGGACATCATCATCATGACTTGTAACACATGGGAAATGAATTAGACCACTAAATCTCCCGAGAAGCATACTCTATTGGTTGGCCAAGCTTATTGCACGGGATGATAATTCTTTTACGGTGGCATATCTAACATGATCACAAAAATTGTCATATTCTATTAGACAAATCCACTACAAGTAATAATGATGCTTACCGAAATCCAATAGCTCTTCTTCTTATTTAGGTAGTCTCACTACATCATCATCTCCGGTAAAGAGTTTGTCGGTGGCATCTTAACATGATCACTAACATTAGACGAAGAAGCACCTTGAACAAGCTCCACTACAAGTTTGTGATGCGAAACCGACAACCTTAAAGAGTTTACACTAACCTCAAGTGGTGTAGCCTTGAACCTTCTTGGCCTAGCCATTGCCGCAAATATAGGCGGAAAGTTAGTAACACATAATTTTAGCAACAACCAATTAAAAAGCAGAGACTTTAATAGAGAAAATTAAAGTCAAAATTAACATCAAGTGTCTAGACAGAAGCCTATTATACAGGTGGAGGAACTCTAATTAAATGTGCAACAAACAGTTTGGATGACGTAGTGTTCATTTAAAACTTTTAAAATCTAGTAGTCATATTTCTAGATAGTATTTATCTTCATCTTCTATTTTCATCCCTTGTCAATCGTAAATCTTGATCACCATCAGGAAACCGACTACCCAGATCTTCTTGTGAAGAAGAAATGATATCATAAATGGACTCTTCTTCTGTTTCTTCTCCCATGTCATACAAGTCTCTTGGTTTTAGATGAACAACAACACTCCATTGTTTTTCCTTTTCATCATCAACATAATATACAAGTTGGGCCTGTGATGCCAATATATACAGCTCATGCTCTTCCCGATCACCAAAATGTATCAAACGGGAAAAATTAACACTCGTAAATCCCAACTCGTCTTTTTTATGCCTCTATCAGTAGTGGTATTAGCCCATTGACACTTGAACAAGGTAACTATAAATTGACCATTGTAGTTCAATTCGATTATGTCCACCAATTTTCCGTAATACGCAACACCTCCAACTACCATATTGTTGTCATGGTTGCTTGCATAACTTCTAGTATCAAATGTACCAAATACTCCACGTTTTGAGTTTTTATTTTGCTCTCGTGATAGAGTTCTAAATTTGAATCCATTGACATTGTATGAAGTAAATCTCTTGGCTTCTTCAAGTGGTCCAACTGCAAGCCACCTAAGTTCCCTGGAATGCTCATTGACGTCATTCAAAATCTGACATTGAGAATGAGCCATATAAATTCATGATTGATTAAATCTCCAAAGTAGGAAAAAAATATGACATAACTTTCACTTACTCGCTTTTGAAACTAGTAAACAAATTCTTTGTGCACAATTTTATCTATCATAGATTCCGACCGAGTTCGACTCCTTAACCTTCTCTTTGTTTTTGTCCTAAATTACCTATATAGAAAATAAGTTAACAGTTAGCAGCAACAGTAGCTAGATTAATTTTCGGTGAATTAAATAGCACAATCAAAGCAACAGTAATGAGTGGGTAGAAAAAACAGTTAGCAACAACAGTAGCTATAAGAGTCAGTGATAAGAAAATAGAGAGCAGAGAGAAATGAAAACAATTTGCATATAATTATAATAAAATCACAACTACTTGGCTACTGCTGGATAAAATCACACACACAAAAATCTACTAGAGTGCATTTAATTTACTTACTTGGATAAATCGGTCAACTTCTTGGACAATTAATTAACACATGACGATGTGCTTGTAGCTTACGTTATTGGTAGCTTAAAATATGAACCCGCTACTGATTTGCTAATTTTTGGGAACATAGTTTCCTTTTCATGATATCCAACATCATCAGGTTTATCATCCTGTCACGCCCCAAATCTGGAGTGGCGTGACCGGCACTCGATGCCAACTTAGGCCCGAGCGAACCGCTCTAAATCTAAAACTCTGGGAGTAACCCCTAACTTAAACCAATAAGGCCTACCTGTAACACCCCGTATCTTAGAACTCATGTTAGACTCGTATCATTAGAGTTTTAGCGAAAAATTTGAAAGTTTGTACGTATTACGAAAGTGGTTGACCAGCCTGCTTCGGGCACCTGTAACTACTTGATTAGTTGATAATTTGAGAAAACTTAAAACATGAAAGTTGTAGCACTTTGGAATAGATTTCCAACGGTATCTTATAGAGCTCAAACAGAGCTCTGTGCTAAGGGTTATGCCTATTTTACTAACGCTAGTTAGAGCAGAATTTTCAGATTTTGTGTTACGTTTTTTAGCCTTTTCCTACTCGAATTGGGGCTCCCTATTTTATTATTTTATGAAGCAAAAACGTCCATAACACTATTATAAACCCTAAGAGACTATTCATCCCTAAAGAACCTAGACACTTCAATCTTTTAAGAAACTCATTCTTGCAATCAAGAAAAATCAAGAAACCTTCAAGAATTTGGTTGGGCAATCTAGTTTCCCAAGGTTCCTCCAAGGTAAATATTTTAATCAAGAACCTTTGTATTCTACAAGATTTATCATTTATAAAGACTATAATAAATTCATCCATCCCGTTACCCTATAAAAAATCAAGAGTTGTAAAAATTGGAGAAAACTCTAGTATTTTCTATTGAGTTTCATTCCGACCAGCCATATTAATTTGGTGTTTCCCGATAATATAACCGTTGGATCGGGCCCAAATTTTAACTGAGTGTTCATAACACATAAGTATAAAATATAAACGGTGGAGATTGGATTTGGAGGTCCGGAGAAGTACTCTTTGAGCCACAACAGTAGCTACGAAAATCAGTGAAAACTCTTCTCAAGGTTTCAAATTCAAAGCTTTTGGAATTCTTCTTCAAAGATTCAGACTTTTCTTCAAGTTTTGGAATGATTAAGGTATGTAGAATTACTATCTACGTGTGGGAACATCATTGTTCTTCCCCGCCTCATAATCCATAAATTATGATTCTTTACTTAAAACTAGGATTTCTATACCATGCTCATGATAACCCTAGGTCCATGTCCATGATTATATTATGTATGAATTGTTATAATTCCATCATTGAGTTCTTAATATTTCTTTATGATTATTAAGAATCTATCCGTAATCTATGAAAAATCCATATATCTCATTCCATGGGTTCATGCATGCTAGTTTATGATATATTATGCTATTTTCAAGAAAATACTATACATGTTTTACAAGTTCATGCAAGCAAGCTATAATTTATGATATCCATGTACAAGCAAGTTATATTCATGAAAACCATGGGCGAAAAGTGCCACTTATTCTACATGTTCATGATTTTGGGAGTTACTTTAATTACGAGAAGGCTTGAATAGCTCGAAACTACGTAGCCACCGTAGGATGAGGATCGCTCCACCCATGTCCCCGACGATCTCTCATAATGACCTGATCCTTTCATATTTTATTAAATCTTATATTCCCTGGCAAGGACCGGGTGTTCTGCTGCCGGGACGCATGCACCAAACCATGTACCCTACTTATGATATTTCTACCATGTTATATATATATATATATATATATATATATCATATTCATGTTCGACTGTGTTCGATTTCACTTTCGGTGCTTATCATTATTATTTCATGTCTCATGTTATTTCATTCGGTTAGCTTTACATACCAGTACATTCAAAGTGCTGACGACCCCTTTCTATTGTCCGGGGGCCTGCATTTCACGATGCAGGTATGGACTTACAGGACTACAGATGTACTCTATAGGATCATCCATGTATCAGCTTTTGGTGAGCCCCATCTTCTTCGGGTTTTGGTCATTATTTACTTTTCTGATAGTTATGCATTTGAGGTATGCTGGGGGCCTTGTCCCAGTAAGTATGTTTAGCATTTCAGACTCATGTTAGAGGTTTCATAGACTAGTCAGTATGTCATGTCAGATATTCAGAGTCGTGTATCCATCTTTGGCTCAATTTATGATATTTTCGCATTAATGTTTTAAAGAAGTATTTTATTAAATATTATGACATATCATATTTTATAAATATATCACATTACATGCTATATTCACGCTTATGTTATTCCTATGATGATTCGGAAGCCATATGGTTCGCTCGGTCACATGCAGTAAGGCACCGAGTGCCGTGTTTCGCCCAGGCCATGGTTCGGGGCATGACACTACCTGCACACAAACAATACTAACAAGCCGGCGTGGTACATGTCTGATATATATATATATATATATATATATATATATATATATATATATATATATATATGGACCATCTTCTCGTACGGGCACACATACCCAAAATATAAATACATAGCGAGCAAGCCAACGAGGTCGCCATGTATGTTGTACAACAAAATGAGGCTTTACAAGGCTACATAACATCCCCACAACGTACAATTGTCCACACGGACCTATCGGAACACGGTACAGAGAAAGAACGAGGACATGGCCCCGTCGTGCACGTATATATATATCAAAACGACATACCACAAGGGACGACTCGGGACCAAGTGACGCCGGTTGGGGGTGAGTGGAGCCGACTGCCCATCGGAAATGATCGTACGTCGATTACACAACTGCGGGCGTGAACGCATCACCCCCACGAAAGAGACGTCGGTACGAAACAATGTACCAAGTATGTGAACGACGAATGGCGAAACTAAAAGCGGAATCGAAAATATAATAATACCTTCGGAGGCCAAAGAATGCTGCGAGTATCTCACTTGACACTGTCTCATATGAGCTGCCAATACCATGATAGCATATGTCTCGGCTGACCAAGTGGCCGAGGCTAAATAAAATGTCTCGGCGACCAAGTGGCCGGGCTAAATAAAATGTATAGGAAAATACATAACCCCCCCCCCCGACATATACTCGGATTAATTATGGCGCACTAACCGTTGCGGGCGACCTATTACCCACGGCCTTATTTTTTACGTATTTTTGTACCATTTTTTGGTGACGTGGCAAAAAAAAAAAATTGAAGCTCGGTTGCGCGATGGAGAGTGTTGCACACTCTCGCCACATTAATTAATCTTTGCCACATCACATTTCTTGCCACTTTTCCTTTTTTTTTTCATTTGATTTTTCTTTTATTAATTATATTTACACTAATTAACCTCTAATTAACCATTAAACCATTAATTTTGTCTTCTTCATCACTAAACTCTTCTTCTTATCACTAAACCACTTCTTCTTCTTCTTCATTATTTTCCTTCTTCATTTCAATCCATCAACTCATTTTTTTCCTCCATTAGCACACACACATTCAACCCATTTTCTTCCTCGAAAATTAACATACACACACACACACACATTCAACCCATTTTCTTCCTCCATTAACAACACACATTCAACCCATTTTCTTCCTCCATTAACACACACACATTCAACCCATTTCTTCCTCCATTAACACACACACATTCAACCCATTTTCTTCCTCCATTAACACACACATTCAATTTAATCATCAATCATAAAGACTTATTTTCAAGAAACATTCAACCCATTTTCTTCAACCCATTTTCTTCCTCTATTAACACACACACATTCAACCTATTTTCTTCCTCCGTTAACAAACACATTCGTTTGAAGGCAAATCAAACACCAAAATATCTCATCACTTTGAAATGGCATTATGTTTTAAT
>NW_026726632.1:0-57124 GCF_029784015.1 Lycium ferocissimum | reverse complement strand
CCTATGTACACATATAGTCCCTACTATCTTGCTTACAAGATATCTCCATACACTATTCCAACTCACCCTAATCCTAGAACTCGTGATGCACTTCCTTCCTCTTTTTATGCCTAATTCGTCCCGTTCCGTGCAACCTTTTGTCTCTCGCCCACTCCCCGTACTCTTAATTTGTCTTTAAGTCATTCTAACTCCTCATTTACTTCTTGCATCTAAATTTGTAGAACTTTCTAAAACTTCCTGTGGGGTCACCCATCCTCAAATCAAGCCCCACTCCAAAGACGCTTAACTTTAGAACTCCGATGACATACGATGCTTGAACGCTAATATGACTGCGTTCACTTCACCACGTGACCTCCGCCACATAATCTAGTATAAATTGAAGTCTTAACAAATTTCGAAACGTCCTCGTAACAACTCTCTCCGAGTTAGAAAAGGTTTTTACTCCTCTGACTCCACAATTACCATTTTAACCCTTTTAAATCCTCAATATTCACTCTTTACCTACGGATGTGACTACTTTCCGTCCTGCACTTCCGTATTCTCGACGGTGAGGAATACACCTCGATCGCCATTACTTATGATCACTCGGTCATCACCCTCCGGATTCTGTTCTCATTTTTACCTCGTTCTTTGTCATTTCTTGTTATATCCCGTATTTTGTACCTTGGGACAATCCGAGCTAACCATGATAAGTTAAGGACAGGACTATTCCGGGATATGAGGTAGAGACTTTTGACCTTCGATTTTGTGTTAAAGCATAAGTTGCTTACGAATTTATTGGCATGGAATATTAAGGAAAATTTGGGGTTAAAAGTTAATTTAGGAAAGTTGGCATTTCATGAAATAATGGCCAAGTTGGCCGTGTGGTGTGAAAGGGCACCACCCATGGTTTTACAACTAATTTTAATTCATCCAAGCCATGTGTGGGCCATGGGACACATGGATGAATTATATATGAGTATATTGGATGACTTATTTGTTATGATTTCTGGATTTATATTAGAGACTTTGCAGACAGCGTCGTGGGTATTGATTGTCGTCCGTACGCTACTTCCATCAATCGGTATGTCGGTCTGTGTTATGTAATGAAAGTTTGCATAATTATAGATTTGTTCGATTTAAAGGCTACGAGAAAGGAGATTGCTGAAAATTTTGCTATGTATTTTATCTTATTTGATTTAAAAAGTTTGGCGTGACTTTGTATGCGGTAAGAGTCTGAGGGTTCGCTCGGCCCTAAGTAAGGGTCGGGTGCCCATCACATCCTAATAAGGTTAGGGTGTGACAAACAAACTCTGATTGGGCAGCCCTCCGGGAGAATGGAGCTTGCCATCTTCGCTGGGACATCTTCTATAATAACTTCGGCTATCCGGGAGTACTGATGAAACGCAAAGCCCTTCGAAGACAGAGAGGTCGAAGCGGAAAATGTACCGAGCATGTAAGGCATGATACGCAGTAAACAACCATAACTGAGACAGACAAGACTAAAAGATAAGTACATTACTCAAAATACCAGACGCTTCTTTTTCAGACACAAATCGTACGTACCTGTCTCATATATCAGAAGGAGTACAGAAAGTAAACGAGTCGTCCAAAGTACCGAAATGCTTATTTTACAATCACAGATCGCATGTCCGAAGAGGTGCGTAATAGACGTAATGCATCGTGGGTCTCACACGTCGGTACGGAGCACATAATATATCGTATGCTTACCGAGGGCACATATCCGACAGTTTTTACGTATCGCAAGGTTCGATAATGTCTCATATCGGACGGAATTCGTAATCGCGCGTACGTACAGTAGTTATATCAAACGATCCGTAATCGCAGTCGATGTACGTAGTGTACCGGGATGCATTCATAATCGAGTCGACGTACAGAGAGATACCGCGAGCATTCGTGGTCTGTGTGTGTGTGTGTGTGTGTGTGTGTGTGTGTGTGTGTGTGTGTGTGTGTGTGTGTGTGTGTGTGTGTGTGTGTGTGTGTGTGAACCGAAAATACGCGCAGGCATAGCAGGCTGCAGCCTCATCAAAGTCGAAGTGTGTGTGTGTGTGTGTGTGTGTGTGTGTGTGTGTGTGTGTGTGTGTAGGTAAGACAGGCACGTAATCATGATCGAATCTGTGTGTGTGTGTGTGTGTGTGTGTGTGTGTGTGTGTGTGTGTGTGTGTGTGTGTGTGTGTGTGTGTGTGTGTGTGTGTGTGTGTGTGTGTGTGTGTGTGTGTGTGTGTGTGTGTGTGTGTGTGTGTGTGTGTGTGTGTGTGTGTGTGTGTGTGTGTGAGGTAGACAGAGTCACGTAAAATGCATAAGCAATCATATCCGAATATCAAAATGCATACCTTCGTATCGCAAACTATGCATAACGTACCATATATTATCATATACATTTATCGATATCGTATCCCGCCCCTTCAAATGAGGGACGCGGTACGTAACCCGGCCCTCTAGTACGGGGACGGGTGAACGGCGGTATCATATGCCATCCGGCCACCGTCCCCATATCATCATATCATGAACATAAATGTAACCCGGCACCGCCTGCGAGGGACGCGGTGAACAATGCGGGGGGAACTCGCACGATAATAGTAACCCGGCCCGGACGCAGGAACGTACACGAGAGGTATGCGCACGATACCGCGTATCCCGGCCCGGACGCAGGGAACGTATATATTGAGCCTTGCACCTGCCAGAGTAGTGAGAAACCATATGCACATAAATCCGTACTCAATGGATAGGTATACTGACCGACATCAGAGGATTTAGAACAAGTTTCGAGTTCTTTCGAGTTAGTATCGGAAAGTTATGAGCATTTTAAAATACAGAAACCTCTTCGGACTCCTTAAGCGATCCGAGATCGTACATGAAGAACATTAAGGCTTACAGGGAATACTCATATCAGAATACTCGGGTCAGAAGACTCATATCCAGATACTCGTAGCCGAATACTTATACCGGAATACTTATGTCAGAATACCCATGTCAGAATACTTATATCAGACGCTCGTACCAGAATACTCATACCAGAGTTATCATGTCGGAATGCTTATACCAGAATACTTATATCGGAATATTTACATCGGAATGCTTATATCAAAATATTCAAATCGGATCATTCGTACCGAAGCGTTTATATCAGAATAGTCAAACCGTAATACTTATATCCGAATTACCAGATACTTATATCAAATTCGGAACAATAGCCAAAGATTTCCTTAATTATCGTACGGTAATAAAACAAATAGAACAATACAAATAGGTATCGGGAATCGTGGGCCCACTCGGGTTAAGTCGAGGTGGCTTACGTAAATTATGAACATTTGGCCTTATAATGTCATCTACGAAAGTTTCGTCAGGTAATCCAATTCCATTGGTGGAAGTTACATATGTTCAAACTCACTTTTCTTAACTAAACATAATATACCTAATTCAATTATCCGAATGAAAAAGGGTCAAACATAGGCTCGGATTTCTAAGAGTAGAATCGTCCCCGAGGCTCGTATTCAAACCTATTACAACTAAGACATGCCAAAAAAGAGAAGAGGGTAAGCCTTACATACCTTTTCCGTCGCTTACGCTTCTCCAAATTCAAGTTCCAAGTTCGCCAAAATCTATAATTTGGTCACATTTACCAAATATTAATCATAAAGCCTTAAGGATTCAATCTTAACCAATTCTTGCCTTAACCTTTCAAATAAATTCACTTATATTCTGCCAAAATTTCGGCAAAGATTTCCCCTGTAAATGCACCATCCCCCGAGATTTAACTCGGCTCCAAATATCAACAACAATCCGAGAATGGAACTCGGCCACATTATTAACAACAATTCCAACAATTATTCCAACAATACTTACAATATTCATAATGATCCCATTCCACCCGAATCCTCCAATTTCCAACAAGAATATCATCAACACATTTTTATCTTCCAAATTCATGAATTACATCAACAATCCACATACTAACGACATTATTTTCCATCAATGCAAGAAGTCTACATTCGATTCACACTAATTTCTACAACAACTTTCCAACAATTACAACTTCACTAGAATCGTCATATTCTCATTTGCATCATAAAATACATATCAACAACAATTAAATTATTACATAAAACTTGGTTCATATTTCATACCACACACACACACACACTGCCACCTTCCAACACCCACCAATTTAACCAAAATCACCAAACTTCCATTTCCAATATAAATTCCATAACAACAACAACTAAAATGCTACATAAAAATTAACTAATCTTGCCTCCACAACACATGCATACACACGGCTATACCATGCAAACCTCCCATTTTTTTTCATGAATTCTATCCATTCCTTCATACTACAATATAAACAAGCTTTCATAACATCATAAAAAGGGATTAAATCTTACCTCTTTTCTTCCACTTCTTCACTTAACTAAAATGCGGAAATGATGAAACGGACGACCTATCTTCCGAAACAACTATACCCCGTTGTAGAGGACCCTTGAATTAGTAGAAATACATGAAGAAAATAATTTTTGGGACAAGATTTCATGGGGGTGGTTTTTCTCCCTCTTGGCCGAATGGCCATTTTCTTGTTCTTCTTCTTTCTTTGTTTTTCTTTCTCTCCAAATTCCTTCAATTAAAATGATGACTCCCCATATATATATATATATGTGTCTTCCACCACTTTCCCATATTTATTTTTAAGTCCCTCAATTAAAGAAATGTGGGCACTTGACCCTTCTTTCATTTTCTAGAAATTTCTTAAATTCATGGGAAAGATGACTTATTTTTTGTCATCATTTTCCATTCATTTTCTTTTTCTCTTTTTTTTTTGTCACATGGCCAATATGGCCCTTTTAGAACTTTCATGATCCTTTTGTGAAATTCCCGTTTTGCCCCTTGACTTTCCTCAATATTACCATTTTGCCCCTAGCCTTCCGCATTATTTCCACGGCGCATTTTGCGAATTTCTCTTTTTGCCCTTAGCCTCTCACAATATTTTCATACTAAGAATAGTCATAAATAATATTCATGACAACTCGTACATTAAAATAATTTTTGGAAAATAGTCTCGCCCTTAACTTCTCGCAATTGTCTCGAATTATTCGAACGTATGAAGTACGGGCTATAACATTATTAATCACATTCTTCATACTTTCAAACCTTAGAAAATTCAAGAAACTTGGAGAAAAATAAAGAGAGGCCATTCGGCCATGGAACCGAGAATTTGAGCCCTTAAATCTTGATTCAAAAAAAATATTTTCTTCTAGCAGTTCCAACCAATTGGAAGGTCCTTATTAACGTGCTTAAAAATTGACAATCATGTTGTTGCTTTATAATTTGAACTCACGTTGACAGTATTATATTTCGTATTTTGTACGTCGGATTATTCGCAAGCTGAGGTGGGGCCCACACATTGAGATTTTTTTTGGGACATGCAACAATTTATATGAATCACATATGTGAAGTTAAACATAACTCAAGAAGGACCCTTGAGCCAAATCAAAGTGGAAGTCCTCCAAGCAAATATTTTTAAGTAACGTTTTCGGGTGATCTGACTTCAAGGGGCAGAAACGGTATTATAAGTTTGGAATTTGGAAAAATACCAAAGATAGAAGTTGTATATAATTGAACTAGCTTCCCAACCATAGGTCGTGGGCCCACATGTGACGTCGGGATTAGGAGATATGGACGTTTTAAGGAGGAAAGGTCAATGGGCTAGGCCCAAACCGGGCCCAATCGGGTTAGGCCCATGACCCATGCCTATTTAAGTGAAATTTCAGCCCTTTCCTCTCATTTTTCAGACCAAGAACACCAGAAAATTCTGGAAAGAGAGAGAGAAGAGCCTTGGAGAGAAGAAAAACCAATTTTGACCAAAATCGAGCCCCGAATTCCGAAGCCCATGAAGAGAAAAGTGTTGTACGCCTGCGTTGTCTTCAATTTGAGCTAAAAATCAACCAAGGAGAAGAGTGATAACGTGGGGGCTGCATGCTTAAGGTATGAATACGGTTCCTTTTCATTGTTAACGAGTTTATTTAGAATTTTAACGGATTAGCACGGAGGGAATAGTCTGATAAATTCGTTTGTTGGTGTTGTAAATTATGGAAGGAGATTTGAAGAGAATTTTGGATGAAAATAAATGTATTTACCTTGTAAAATGTGAAGGCTGTTGTTATTGATGTTGTTCATATGAATTTCGACTCCTTTACGGAAATAAAATTATTAAATAGTTATATCGCAAATTTGATTGGTTGAGAAATTTAGAAAACAAAGTGTGCGGGCTGTTTTATGGCATACGTCGACATTGGAAATGATGTTAATACTATTGGTATTGTTGTTGGTGTTGTTGGTTACTGAATTGAGGATTCGGGCTAGGCATATAAACAGGAGAAATGCTGCCCAAATTTCTGTAGACAAATGCTAACTTAGGATTGAATTCCTAAGTGCCTATAGCTAATGTTTGGTATTTATTGACGTATTGTAGATCTTGGGAGCCGAGACTTGAGTTTGGATTAGCTTAGGAAGCGGACGAGGTATGTGAAGCTTACCCTTTCTTTCTTTTGGCATGTCTTAGTGTAAGTAAGCTATGATACGATCCTCGGGGTAACTCTACTCTTATGATCCGAGCATGTTTACGATTCTTATCCACCTCTTAGTGTTAGCATTCTTAATGTGGTAGAACTATGGTCTTTATGTCTTTGTATGATTGAATTCAAATGTGGTATAAAGAGTTTTGCTCCAAAAAGAATTTTCATGTTGAAAATGTCCGTAACTTTCATAGACGGAACCGGATTGCTTTGATATGCTCGCAAATGATTCTATAACGTATAATGACGTTAACTTTCATGGGCGGGCCCGGATTTGTTTGATGCATATCCGTGGTCCCCGAGATTTTCCTTTGTATAGTCCTAACGACTTGTTTTTGAAAGAACTTAACATGATTTCCGTTTTAACTCTCGAGCGTCGACTACTTACTTATCTATCGAGTCTTAAAGATGATTTATGTGCATATGGTTTCTCACTACTCGCTCGTGCAAAGCTCAATATGTCTTTCACCGAGTCCCGGCCGGGACACGCATTCGTGCACATTCCATCGCATTATTCACCGAGTCCCTCACTAGAGGGCCGGGGTATATATATATATATATATATATATATATATATATATATGATGATGTGATGATATGGGGATGGCGGCCGGGATGGCATATGATGATTCTATTCACCGAGTCCCTCACTAGAGGGCCGGGTATATATATATATATATATATAGATATATATGATGACATGATGATACTGATTTTACTTACCGAGTCCCTCATTAGAGGGCCGGGATATATATATATATATGTACATGTACATGATGACTATTTTCTTATGTCATTCGGGCCGGGACACTCATAATGTCATATGTACATGCATGATTTATGTTTCAAAGATAAGTTTTATGGTTTTTTGGTTACGGTACTAATTTTCCTGTACTCCTTACTTCAGTATGGTTCTGTTTACGTATTTCATGCTTTACATGCTCAGTACATATTCCGTACTGACCCCCTTCCTTCGGGGGTGCGTTTCATGCCACGCAGGTATATACAGATGAGTAGAAGATGTTCCAGCTGGATTGGCGAGCTCCATTTCCTCCCGGAGTGCTGCCGAGTCAGAGTGCTTTTGTTATGGTATCCGGAGTTATGTTAGAGACTTTGCAGACAGTGTCATATATATAAGATGTCAGTTTTGTAAGCGGATATGTAAGCCGATGTATTATTATGCATTGTGTTACAAGTTTCATATGTTACAGATTTTATTTGATTTGAGAAAGATGAAAAGCATATTGTTCTTCGAAAAGCTTTCCTTATGCATTCCGTCATGATTTAAGGGCCCAGCATGATTATGAGTATAACGAGAGTCAGTGGGTTCGCTCGGCCCTAAGTAAGGGTCGGGTGCCCATCACGCCCTATCGGAAATTAGGGTGTGACAAATTGGTATCAGAGCTATTCGTCCTAGGGGTTGTCTGCAAAGTCGTGTCCAGTAGAGTCCTGTTTATGGTGTGAAGCGCGCCACATTTATAAACAGGAGGCTACGGGGCATTTAGGGTGGTTACTCTTCTTTCACATCTTAGATCGTGCCATAGAGCCAAGTCATAGGAAATGAGATTACTTGCACTAACCTTCGATTGCAGCAGGAGAATGACATCGATAGAAGAAAGCGATTGATGCTGTTAGAAGTTACAAAGTACGCAGGTAAGCAAAGGTATGAAGGATATATGTTGGGTAAGATATTGAAGTACGATTGAAATACAAGTTGAAGATTAAAAAGGAAAGTAAACAGAAAGTATAAATTGAGTTGGGCATACGAGGTATGTTCATCAGAGTTGTTGATATTGGGAACGTGATATGATATGATATGTATATATGTATGTTGGCCCCGTGAGGCATTGTTGGTTTTCCTGCGTGCGGGTTTTGAGATAGTAAGAAATATAGAGGAAATAATTTTCCCTTAAAATAAAGAAAGAATGAGATATAGGTTTGTAATACGACTTGAAAGGTCGTGCCAATAGTAATGATAAGATTTGACTAAGCTACGAGTACGGCCGACATCGAGAAAGAAGTTAATTGCTGAATTGAGGATAATAATAATTAGGAGGTCGATATCGATATGGTAAAAAGAAGTTGGAAAGGGCTTGTGATACCAAGAGACGATTTAGAAAAGGTCGGCAAACTTTGATAGAGAGTTATATTAAGATGCCGATTGAATTGATAAGCGAGGATGAATTATGACGAGCTTATAGCTAAAAGAAGTAATAGTATGATTAAGACAAGAGTACGAGAGGAAAAGAATTGTGATGTATATGAATGTGTTGATAAGACAGCTTGTGAGATATTAGGAATAAAGTGGACCTAGAAAGGGTAAAGGGTTAAGAAGTATTATCATATAGGATTGATCACGAATAAGATATACTGTGAGTATAATGAGGATTGTTGTGAAAATAAGTAAAGCCGAGTGAGAAGGTGGCCAAAGCTACGATGTGATCTATGTAGCTAGAATATAAAGGCAAGTGTGAAATGGAAAAGCGAGCTATAGAATGAATAAGGAAGGCTTATCAAGTTCTGTAGGGGAAGTTTGGAATAAGGGGTTATATAATCACGGAAATGATAGCGAGTGTAAGAAAAGAAAGAGTAACTGATAGAAGGAAATAAGAAGAAAGCGAGATAAAAGTGTAGTAAGAGACCATGACATGTGTAGCCAAGGATACGAGTACCATAAGTGGCGGGAATGTGAAAGACTCGGTTATAGGAAGGATGAGGAACGAGGTAAAATGAGAGCAGAAATCCAAAGGCCGATAACCGAGTATTTATAAGTGACGGCGAATAAGGTGTGTTCACTACCATTGCGGATCTGGAAGTCTAGGATGGAAAGCAGTCAGATCCATAGGTGGAAAAAAAAAATAAGATGAATATTTAGGATTGAAAGAGGGCTAAAACAGTAATTGTGTTATGAGGGCGTTCGGGAATCTGTCAAAACTTCAACTTACTCTAGATTATGTGATGAAAGTCGTGCGGTGAGGTGGACGTTATCATACTAGCATTAAAGCACCATATTTTAACAAAAGTTTCAAGGTTAAGCGTGCTGGAGTGAGAGAAATCTTTGGATGGGTGACCCCCCTGGGAAGTGTTCTGAGAGTTTTATAAATTTGGACATAGGGAGAAAATGAGAAGCTAGAGTAGCCTAAGGGAAGTTAGAGTATGCGGAGTGAGCGAAAACCTTAAGAGGTCACGTAGGCCGAGGCGGACTAGACCGGTGAATAGAAAGAAGGTGCACCACAACTTTAGAATTAGGGTGAGTTTGAATAGTGTGTGGAAATATTTTGTAAGCGAGATGGTAGCAGTTATATGAATATGTGTGTGTATAATATCCCATACGTGGCTATAGCGCGGATATGTGTATTCCGGCAACCAATGTGGCGGTATACGGAAGGCATTAATCGGACGGGGTAGCGAAGTTCAAGTGAAAAGAAAAATAAATGGCACAAATGTCACGGGGCAACCGATGCCGTTTTCACTATGGGATAAGCTTGGGAAGTACTAACACAATGATATTTGGAAAGGAAAGAAAGTGAATAGACGAACGGCACGGGGACAAAATGTCGGAATAAAAGTGCCGCCTAATCGAGATTGGAAAATGCGGACATAGGGCAAAGTATAATGGGTAATAGTATAAGTACACCCCTTAAAGGGGGGAAGCGGGTGCGAGAGATGCAAGTGCAAGAGGGAGACAATCAACACTACAATATATTTGATACGGATGCTCGGGCTACAGGTAAGATTCCTTGCTGAGACAAGTCAGTAAGAACCAAAAGCCAGCAAAAAAAAAAAAGGTAGAAGCTAGGATGATAATAGAGATAGTGTTGAGAATTAATTGTAGAGATTTTGAATGATATGACATTGGAAAGCGGAGTCTCAAAAGAGAATACGACAAGAGAATGATAACAAGTAACTTACAGAGACGTTGTGAAAGGTAACACGCCGAGCCGGATTAGAGGTTAACCTGTGGGCAATAGGGTTGTTCGCTAATAATACTGCGACCCATGGGTAGTAAGGGAGGGAAAAAAAAAAAACAAAAAACCTCCTATAGTAGGAAGTGAGAGCATCAAAGGAGTGAGTAAAGGAAGGGAAAAGAGTATGACCGGATAGGCTGCAAGCGAATGTTAGGACGGAAGGAATATGTAGAGCAGAGTGAACTAGGAGAAGGAGAGACCGTAACTAAGATGGAATATACTTTATACGAGTCGTACAAGAGTAGTATGTTACCTATGAATATTTATATGCTAGGGATGAGACCAAGCAAATACTTAATGAGAAAAGTTTGGATTCAGTAATAACAATATGGGTACGAGATTTTGGGTACATTAAGGAAAGATGTAAAGATGGTTTAAACTAAGTTACCGAGATAGAATTCGTACGGAGGACAAACGGGACATGGCTATGTTTGGACCAAAGATCTATTCCGATACCGGTTGTAAGAGAAGAGAGGCAAAGACAAAGTAAAACATAAGGATTAGTGAAGCCACGCTAAGGCATTTTGGGCTAAATTGAGCACCTTCGCATATTCTTGTGAAGATTGCCACATAATGTGTGACCGGAAAGTTGAGAGCAAGATCTGAGCAAGGGAACGATAAAAGAGTTCGAATTAAAGACAAAGAAATGACACGAGATGATGTGCCTAGAGTGTTACGAGTTAAGTAAAGGGAGATTATGAGAGGATTTGAGCAAGATAGTCAGAGTTAGTCAATGGTTACTAAAAGCGGGTGAATTTGTATGACAGATTCTTTCAGAATTATATCAGCTGATGATAGTCAAAGTAGGGGACGGCTATTAGCAGCTCAGAGACGATAGAAATCATATGACGACAATTGACGTCGACACTTAGAATTCCAGATTGGCGAGTGCGTATGCTTGAAGATATCACCCATGAAAGGTGTAATAAGATTCAACAAGAAGGAGAAGTTTAGCCCGAGATGTATTGGACCTTATCACATTGTTCGTGAGGAAAGAAGGTTGCGTACTAAAGACGTGGCTTCCGTTAAAGTATTATGGCGGAATAATAATAGGGAGGAGATGACTTCGACGATGAGATGAAGAAGAAATATCTGGTAGATAAGGCTGCATGTTGTGGTAATAAAGGAAACCCCCGAAATCCTTATAAGACCTTACGGGACTAGTTTAACATTCGAGGACGAATGTTCTAAAGGGGGGAAGGATGTTATATCCCGTATTTTGTACCTTGGGACAATCCGAGGTAACCATGATAAGTTAAGGACAGGACTATTCCGGATATGAGGTAGAGACTTTTGACTTTCGATTTTGTGTTAAGGCATAAGTTGCTTACGAATTTATTGGCATGGAATATTAAGGAAAATTTGGGGTTAAAAGTTAATTTAGGAAAGTTGGCATTTCATGAAATAAAAAAAAGTGGGGCACCACCCATGGCTTGGCTAATTTTAATTCATCCAAGCCATGTGTGGGCCATGGGACACATGGATGAATTATATATGAGTATATTGGATGACTTATTAATCACATTCTTCATACTTTCAAACCTTAGAAAATTCAAGAAACTTGGAGAAAAATAAAGAGAAGCCATTCGGCCATGGAACCGAAAATTTGAGCCCTCAAATCTTGATTCAAAAAAAATATTTTCTTCTAGCAGTTCCAACCAATTGGAAGGTCCTTATTAACGTGCTTAAAAATTGACAATCATGTTGTTGCTTTATAATTTGAACTCACGTTGACAGTATTATATTTCGTATTTTGTACGTCGGATTATTCGCAAGCTGAGGTGGGGCCCACACATTGAGATTTTTTTTGGGACATGCAACAATTTATATGAATCACATATGTGAAGTTAAACATAACACAAGAAGGACCCTTGAGCCAAATCAAAGTGGAAGTCCTCCAAGCAAATATTTTTAAGTAACGTTTTCGGGTGATCTGACTTCGAGGGGCAGAAACGGTATTATAAGTTTGGAATTTGGAAAAATACCAAAGATATAAGTTGTATATAATTGAATTAGCTTTCCAACCATAGGTCATGGGCCCACAGGTGACGTCGGGATTAGGAGATATGGACGTTTTAAGGAGGAAAGGTCAGTGGGCTAGGCCCAAACCGGGCCCAATCGGGTTAGGCCCATGACCCATGCCTATTTAAGTGAAATTTCAGCCCTTTCCTCTCATTTTTCAGACCAAGAACACCAGAAAATTCTGGAAAGAGAGAGAGAAGAGCCTTGGAGAGAAGAAAAACCAATTTTGACCAAAATCGAGCCCCGAATTCCGAAGCCCCTGAAGAGAAAAGTGTTGTACGCTGCGTTGTCTTCAATTTGAGCTAAAAATCAACCAAGGAGAAGAGTGATAACGTGGGGGCTGCATGCTTAAGGTATGAATACGGTTCTTTTTCATTGTTAACGAGTTTATTTAGAATTTTAACGGATTAGCACGGAGGGAATAGTCTGATAAATTCGTTTGTTGGTGTTGTGAATTATGGAAGGAGATTTGAAGAGAATTTTGGATGAAAATAAATGTTTTTACCTTGTAAAATGTGAAGGCTGTTGTTATTGATGTTGTTCATATGAATTTCGACTCCTTTACGGAAATAAAATTATTAAATAGTTATATCGCAAATTTGATTGGTTGAGAAATTTAGAAAACAGTGTGCGGGATTTTTTATGGCATACGTCGGTATTGGAAATGATGTTAATACTATTGGTATTGTTGTTGGTGTTGTTGGTTCTTCGAATTGAGAATTCGGGCTAGGCATATAAACAGGGGAAATGCGCCCAAATTTACGTAGACAAATGCTAACTTAGGATTGAATTCCTAAGTGCCTATAGCTAATGTTTGGTAGTTATTGACGTATTGTAGATCTTGGGAGACCGAGACTTGAGTTTGGATTAGCTTAGGAAGCGGACGAGGTATGTGAAGCTTACCCTTTCTTTCTTTTGGCATGTCTTAGTGTAAGTAAGCTATGATACGATCCTCGGGGTAACTCTACTCTTATGATCCGAGCATGTTTATGATTCTTATCCACCTCTTAGTGTTAGCATTCTTAATGTGGTAGAACTATGGTCTTTATGTCTTTGTATGATTGAATTCAAATGTGGTATAAAGAGTTTTGCTCCAAAAAAGGATTTTCATGTTGAAAATGTCCGTAACTTTCATAGACGGAACCGGATTGCTTTGATATGCTCGCAAATGATTCTATAACGTATAATGACGTTAACTTTCATGGGCGGGCCCGGATTGGTTTGATGCATATCCGTGGTCCCCGAGATTTTCCTTTGTATAGTCCTAACGACTTGTTTTTGAAAGAACTTAACATGACTTCCGTTTTAACTCTCGAGCGTCGACTATTTACTTATCTATCGAGTCTTAAAGATGATTTATGTGCATATGGTTTCTCACTACTCGCTCGTGCAAAGCTCAATATGTCTTTCACCGAGTCCGGGCCGGGACACGCATTCGTGCACATTCCTTCGCATTATTCACCGAGTCCCTCACTAGAGGGCCGGGACACGTTATATATATGTATATGATGATGTGATGATATGGGGATGGCGGCCAGGATGGCATATGATGATTCTATTCACCGAGTCCCTCACTAGAGGGCCGGGACACGCTATGTATATATATATGATGACATGATTTTACTTACCGAGTCCCTCATAGAGGGCCGGGACACGCTATATGTACATGTACATGATGACTATTTTCTTATGTCATTCGAGTCCCTCATAATGTCATGGACATGCATGATTTATGTTTCAAAGACAAGTTTTATGGTTTTTTGGTTACGGTACTAATTTTCCGTACTCCTTACTTCAGTATGGTTCTGTTTACTGTATTTCATGCTTTACATGCTCAGTACATATTCCGTATCGGCCCCCCCTTCCTTCGGGGGGCCGTGTTTCATGCCACGCGGTATATACGGATGAGTAGAAGGTGTTCCGGATTGGCGAGCTCCATTTCCTCCCGGAGTGCTGCCGAGTCAGAGTGCTTTTGTTATGGTATCTGGAGTTATGTTAGAGACTTTGCAGACAGTGTCGTGTATATAAGATGTCGGTTTTGTAAGCGGCTATGTAAGCCGATGTATTATTATGCATTGTGTTACAAGTTTCATATGTTACAGATTTTATTTGATTTGAGAAAGATGGAAAGCATATTGTTCTTCGAAAAGCTTTCCTTATGCATTCCGTCATAATTTAAGGGCCCAGCATGATTATGAGTATAACGATAGTCAGTGGGTTCGCTCGGCCCTAAGTAAGGGTCGGGTGCCCGTCACGCCCTATCGAAAATTAGGGTGTGACATTTCTATATCCGAGTCTTTTATCATCCCGTCACTTCTGGCACTTGGATCCTTGACTACGCGCGTCATGGTCTATTACCATGCCGTTGTCTCACTCTCTTCTTATTTCCTCCTTCCGATTACCTTTCCTTTTCTCATACTCGCTTTCATTTTCGTTGTCATATAATCCTTATTCCAGACTTCTTCTACAGGACTCAGTAAGTCTTCCTTATTCGTTCTATAGCTTACTTTCCCATTTCACGCTCGTCGTTAGATTCTAGCGACATAGATCACGTCATACCTTTAGCCGCTTTCTCACTAGGCTTTACTTATTTCCATAACAATTCTCCTTATATTCATATTACATCCTATTCATAATCAATCCGATAATATAACGCTTCTTAATCCTTTACTCTTTTCGGTCAACTTTGTCCTCATCGTTCCACAGGCTGTCTTATCTATACATTCCTATTCATCGCAATTCTTCCCCTCCGTACTCTCGCCTTAATCATACCCTTACCTCTTTTACTATAAGCTCGTCATAATTCGTCCTTACTTACCAATTCGATCGGTACCTAAATAGCTCCCTATCAAGGTTTGCCAGTCTTCTATAAATCATCTCTTAGTGTCATAAGCCCTTTTCAATCTCTCTGTACCATATCAACATCGACCTTGTAATTATTATTATCCCCGATTCAATAATTAGCTTCTTTCTCGGTGTCGACCGTACTCGTAGCTTAGTCAATCAAAATTTTTTCATTACTATTGGCACGACCTTCCAAGACATATTACAAATCTATATCTTATTTTCATTTTATTTCTGGAAAAATTTCAAGAGAGTCTCTCCTAAAATCGTTACTATCTCAGGTTTTTTGAAATACAGTGAAAATATCAACAATACCTGTAGGATTATTTAGGCCAACATATATATACATATCGCATCATATCACGGCCTCATTAAGGGCTCCCAACATCGTTTGAGGACAAAAATAATAAACATACCTTGTATGCCTAACTCAATCGGCTTTGTCACACTTTCTTGCTTACTTTCCCTTTTTAATCTCAACTTGTTTTTCAATCGTACTTTAATATCTTGACATATGTCTTGCATACCTTTGCTTACTGCGTACTTCGTAGCCTCCAATATCGTTAATCGCTTTCTTCGTCGATTCCCTTTCTCTGTGAAGTCAAGGGTTAGTGTCTGGAATTTCATTTCCTATAACTTGCTCTACAAAGACGATCTAAGATGTCAAAGAAGAGTAACCATCCTAGATGTACTTTGTTAGCCTGATGTTTATAAATGTGGCGCGCTTCACACCATAATGTGTGGACTCTAGGGACACGACAAGACAACCCCTAGGACGAACCGCTCCGATACCAATTTGTCACACCCTTAATCCGTTATAGGGTGTGATGGGCACCCGACCCTTACCTAGACATTAAGCGAACCCTTATTGACACTCGTAATCAAGTGGGCCCTCATAGCATACCATAGGTAAGTAACGAAAATCTTTCGAAGAATAACATGCTTTTTGCCTTTCTTGAATCAAATCAAAATGCGTAACATATAAAACTTTTAATACAATGCGTAATGACACATCGGCTTACATAGCCGCTTACATAATCGACATCTTATACCCTCATGATCCTTCGCAAAGTCTCTAACATAGAAAATGGTTACGTAACATAGTGCTTTGACTCGGACTCCGTGAACGGAGCTCGCCAATCCCATTGGAACATCTTCTAATAATATCCTCGGCTCATACGGGTGTATATATACATGATGAAACGCACCCCGAAGAAGGGGGTCGAGACGGAATATGTCGAGTATGTATATATATATACATATATGCGGGATCATGACGGAAGTAAAGAATACGTAAAATCATAAAATTTGCCTTCGGAAAGATTTATCATGCATATCAAAATTATATAATCATCATGTATACATATAGCGTGTCCCGGCCCTCTAATGAGGGACTCGGTAGATAAAATCATATCATAATCGTATCACTATGTCATCGTACATATATACCGTACCCGGCCCTCTAGTGAGGGACTCGGTGAGTAAAATCATATCATAATCATGTATGCATGCAGATATACACATATATACATACCGTACCCGGCCCTCTAGTGAGGGACTCGGTGAATAGCGTGTTCCGGCCCCGCTAGCAAGGGACTCGGTATGCCATCCCGCCGCCATCTCCATCTCATCACATCATCATATCATCATACATATATATATATATATATATATATATATATATATATATATATATATATATACCCGGCCCTCTAGTGAGAGACTCGGTGAATAATGCGAGAGAAGTTGCACGAATGCGTGTTTCCGGCCCGGGACTCGGTGAAAGATGCATTGAGGCATGCACGAGCAGAGTAGTGAGAAACCATATGCACATAAATCAACATCATAGACTCAATGAAGTGAGTAGTCGACGCTCGAGAGTCAAATCGGAGATCATGGTAAGTTCTTTCAAAAACAAGTCGTTAGGGCTATACCAAAGTAAATCTCGGGCCCCACAGATATACGTCAACCAACTCGGCCCGCACATGAAAGTTAAAGTCATTACACATTATGGAATCATTTGTGAGCGTTTCAAAGCAATCCGGTTTTGTTTGCGAAAGTTACGGATGTTTTTAGACATAGGATCTTTTAAAAACGAAATTCTTTATACAATGTTTGAAATCCAAGTATACATAAGGCTTAAGGACCATATGAGAAATATCATATCATGAAGCAAATAAGAATCATATACATACTCGGAACGTAAGAGCGGAGTTTTCGAAGCATAAATTATGTCATACCTTACGTACGTCTAAGACATGCCAAAGAAGGAAAAGGTAAGCCTTACATACCTTAGCCGCTTCCTAGCTAATCCGAACTTACGTCTCGACTTCTCACGATCTACAATCATGCCATTAGGTATCAACCATTAGCCATAATACTTAAGAATTAAATTCCAAATTAATACTTTATCTACAAAAATTTTGGCAGCACTTCCCCTATAAATTGGACATCCCCGAGAATTCAACTCGGCCAAATCATTATCAACAATACCAACCAACATAATAATAACATCGACAATCAATTCCAAACACATTCTAACATTAATACCTCCTTTCTATATAATTCGATGACATTCCATTTATATGTCACGACCCAACCCCGTAGGCCGCGACTAGCGCCCGAACTGGGCACCCGAACACACATATTCAACGGAATCATATTAAATGATCTACACGTATACAAATATCACATATAGTGTCAAACTATTGCAGACACAAACGCAGATATATCAGAAGCCGGTAAGGCTATGTTTCAAACTTATATATATATATATTTATATATATATATATATATATATATATATATATATATATATATATATATATATTTATGCCGCCATGGCGAATAAAATCGCCCAAAACACATATCATACAAGTCTAACCGAACAGACTGGGCACAACCCACACGTATATATCCACAGACCTCTAAACAGAAAGACAGAATCATATGACGGGACAGGGCCCCGCCGTACCCCTGAACAAACAAATATGTACATCAGAAGAGTGTATACCAAAATACGGGCTCCGGAATAAAAGGAGCACTCCAATGAGCAGATAAAGGTGTCCTAGACTGGTGGATCACCAAATGGTGCGTCCGTACGCCGGCATGAAACTAAGCCCCCGAAGAAAGGGGGTCAGTACGGAATATGTACCGAGTATGCAAAGCAGAGAACACAAATAACATAGTCATAACCGAAGTAGGGAGTGCGGA
Source organism: Lycium ferocissimum (assembly GCF_029784015.1). NCBI lineage: Eukaryota > Viridiplantae > Streptophyta > Magnoliopsida > Solanales > Solanaceae > Lycium > Lycium ferocissimum. The sequence continues at coordinate 38,508 of NW_026726632.1, read as the reverse complement.
AAATGAGCATAAAAATCCAGAATACCAAAGTGCTTAGCTTTCTTTTGTACAACGCTTCTGTCTCATGTATGTAAAAAAATAGAACAATTTATATGAGCTGACATTAACCAACTGGTCATAATCCCGACTGTCCCGAATCACATATCATATCACACACACATACACCGCGGCCAAGAATCCAGCGGCGATACCACATATACACATATACACATATACACATACCGCGGCCAAGTATCCAGCGGTCAATATCACACATACCGCGGTCAAGTATCCAGCGGCAACATCACACATACCGCGGTCAAGTATCCAGCGGCAATATCACACATACCGGCCCGGGACTCGGCGAAAGAGGTAATAACGAAATACACGAGCAGAATCGTAAGTAGCCATACGCATATAATTTTTTTTTATTACAAACTCAACAGAACAACCAAAGCAAACCATTATTTCAAAACCAAGACAATAGTCAAATCAGGTTCTTTTCCGAAAATTACTCGAAAACATATCAAACCGAACTTCAGAAATCATAATCACGTATCAAAATCACATGCATATGAGCAAATAAACAATTAAGTTACCTTCCAAAATCCGATGACCAAATATATTTACTAACATCGGAAGGTGCAGAAACAAGTTTCAGATTTATCGGAATTAGTATACAAAAGTTACAACCTTCTGAAATCGTTCTTATGTGTCAAAATGTATTATCAAACGCAATGAAGTAGTTAAAATAACTATTTTATAGTAATCGGAGCGATGGTCAAAAGTTCTCTTTTCAAAATCACACAACTATACCAAACCGAGCGACGTAGGAAGATCTCGGAATGTGCGGGCCCCACCTCGGTCAAATTGAGGCGGCGTAACCCAAACTATGGTCGTTAGGTCTTACGAGGTCATATACAAAGGACTCTAGGCCCTCCAATATCATTTGGGCAAACTACGAATGTTTGGGTGTGTTTTTCAACAAAATAGGACATTTTCAATTCAATTCTACTTTTGAATGAAAAAGGGTCAATTGAGGCTCGGATTCCGAGGTAGTCATCCCCAAAGCCCAAATTTTGGCCTAACATACCTAGGACATGCCAAGAGAAGGAAAAGCAAGCTTAGCATACCTTAATTGCTTCTTACGCTTGCCTAAACTCAATTCCCGTTTCCTCCAAAATCTGCAATTGGTCACAATTACCAAATGTCATTTGTAAGCCTTAAGAATGCAAGTTGGAAGGAATGCTTGTCTATAGAAATTTTGACAGCATTTCCCCTATAAATACAACATCCCCGAGAATTCAACTCGGCCAAATCAACAACAACAACACCAACAATCAACCCAACAACATCAATGTCCAATTCAAAACACATTCTAACATCAAATACTCTTTTCCACATAAGTCGACAACATTCATTATATTCAAGTTAGCCATTTGTATTCAACCCAACATTATCGTTTCTATATTCAAATACTAGTCCGAACTCATACCAACAATATTCGAGGACATTTCAAACAAGTCACACAATATTTCAAACAATCCAACAATGCTCCAATCTTACCCGAAAATCATCCCAACCCGAGAACAACCCAACACACATTCTTCTCTTCCAAATTCATAATTTACACCAATAATTCACATATTAACAATGTCACTTTCCATCATTGCAAGAAGTCTACATTCAATTCACATTAACTCCTATAACAACTTCCCAACGATTACAACTTCAGTAGAATCGTCACACTTCCATTTCCAACATAGAATTCACCACAATCACAACTAGAATGCTACATAAAAATTAACTAATCTTGCCTACACAACATATGCACACACACGGCCACACCATGCAAACCTCCATATATTCATGAATTCTATCCATTTCCATATACTACAACATACACAAACCTTCAATAACATATAAAAAGAGAATTAAAACTCACCTTCTTCACTTGTTCTTCACTTGGCTAGGGTTGTGATTTTTGCAACAAAGAGTGCTTTTCTTGCTCCAACAATTGTACCATGTTAAAGAGGACCCTTGAATTGGTAGGAATACATGAAGAAAGTATTTTTTTTGGATCAAAAATTGAAAGCTCCAAATTTTTTTTTTTTTAATGGCCGAATGGCCTCCTCCTTTTTCTCCATGCTTCTAGATTTTTTTCTAAGTCTTCAAATGAGAAAGATGACTTATTTAGTCATCTTTGTATACATATACTAATGATCCAAGTGTCCTATGGCCCACACATGGGTTGGACCAATCTAATTTGGCCACTAAATGTGTGGGGTCCATTTCAAGCCACTTGGCCAACATGGCCACTTTTCATGAATTTCCCATTTTCAAATATTGCACTTTTGGTCCCAAATTTTCCAATTCCAATTTTGCCCTTAACCTTTCTCGATATTTCCATAAGCCATTTTATGAATTTCCATTTTACCCCTAACCTTTCCTAATATTTCCACATTAACACTTTCATATCCAACTCATGTAATTCTAACAAGGTCAAAATGTAGCCTTGTCCTTGGCTCGTCGCAACGATTTCAAACTATCCAAATGTGCGAACTTACGAGACATAACAATATGGATGATTGGAAGTGAATAGAGAAGTAAGGATAATGTAGGTGAATAAAGACTATTGTTATGATGTTGTGAATGTTATTATTGATGTTTGGGAGTTGATATATGATATGGAGGGAGTCGTATAGATAAAGGAGATGATGTCCAATTTTCTCTAGCTTTAGTCATGTTTGCTAAGCTGTCGATTTTCTAATGATAGTATAACTCTAATGAAGGTAGAAACGTGAGCATTGAAGGAGAACGTGCAAGTGATAGAATAGTAGAACGGAAAGGTATGTAAGGCTAACCCTTCTTTCATAAGGCATGGTTCCTTGGCCAAATATCTAATCTTCTATAAGCCTATGATGTCCTCCAAATGATTCTATCTTTAAGATCTACTAAGTTCATGATTCTCGATATGTTACGATTGTGCTAAATTCCTCCTATGATGAGTAATCCTCTAGGGATAGATGTGATGAACGACGATAGTAATGATGCTAAAGATGCTTATGGGCTTTTATGTATATGTGCCAATGTATGGCTATTATGAAACCCCGACTTATATGGCCGGGTAGAATATAAATATATATATATATATATTGCGCGCGCACCACTGCGGTTGGGTACGGACAACCCTGAGCCTTGGTAATGATGGTATGTGAAACACCAAACTTTCATGGTCGGGTATGCTATGTAAATGATATGTATATGAATATGAATATGTATATGAATACGAAAATGGATACGAAATGTAAATGAGAACGGAAACGGATACGGATGTATGTACACAATCACGCATTAGAAATGGAAAGTCCCTATGAAAAGCAAGTAAGTGTTTGTGACAACGATACTACTATCTCCCATCCTATTTCTTATGTTGTCTATCATGCTTTCATAACGATGTTGACCATGCTTTACATACTCAGTACATTCTTCGTACTGACGTCCTTTTGTTTGTGGACGCTGCGTCGCCCGCAGTGGCCGGGGGAGACAAAGGACTCTCTGATCCATAGCTTTATTACTCGTGGACTACATAGCGGAGCTCCATTTCATTCTAGAATACGCCTTTTGGTATTTATTCTTTTGTGTACATATTTATGGGCATAGCGGGGTTCTGTCCCGCCTAAATGATATGACATACTCTCCTTAGAGGCTCGTAGACATGTGTTTATGGTTAGATGTATTTGGCCTTGGCGGCTAGTCTTGTGTATATCATTTTTGTTAGCCCCGTCGGCTTATGTACATTGATATGGGCATTGTTATTGATGATGATATATACATATATGTTGTATCGTTGCCCAATGGGATTAGTATGAATAATGGATGGAAAGTATGAATTAGCTATGTGGCTCACCTAGATGTAAATGTGAAAGTATGATAAGAGGTGCCCGGGTGGGTTAGCACCGGGTGCCCGTCGCGGCCCTCCGGTTGGGTCGTGACAATAATCTTGTTATAAATGGTATTAAGAATATTGGAGAAGCATTATATGAGGAGGAATGTGGTGTTGTATTATGGCTATGGTTACGAAGGACTTTGAGAGGGAATTTTGAGAATTGAATAATGACTAGCTTAACAAAGTTTATTGATTATGGTATTGTAGTGTTGTTATTGATGTTTGGGAGTTGTTATATTATATGGAGAAAGTTGTAAAAACAAAGGAGATGTTGCCCAATTTTCATTAGCTTTAGCTTAGCTTCAAGTATGTTTCCGATTATCTAATCTTAGTACGAATTCCCTTGAATGTAGAATTATGAACTTGGAAGGAAGCGTTTAGTCGGCAAGTTAGAAAGGCGGAAAGGTATGTAAGGCTAGTCCCTTCTTCTCTAAGGCATGACTCCTACAACATGACTTCCTTTATCTTTCCATGACTCTCTTATATTCTGGAAACTATGAGTCTATGATTATTAAGAGCTTCTCATGAAATGAAGATGAGAGATGCGTTGTGAATATGACAATGATGATGATGAGTCTAAGTATAGAGATTCCAAGGCTTATGATATGATATTCTTATGAAGCTAATGATTCCAAGATGTTATTCGTTGTTGCTAGACTCACCTATGATGCTAGTTCCTTCAAGGTGAGGCATGACGATCATGACTACTCCATAATGGGATCGGAGGTTCTCGACCTTACGTCAACCCGATAGAGTTATAGTTTTTATTTGAGTTCTAATGCATGCTTTATGATAAGTATATGATGATGAGATTACACCGTGCCTATATGGCCGGGCAGACACCGCTAAGGCAGGCGGCATATAAACCATGTCTAGATGGCATGGGCAGACACCACTAGTGGGCGGCATGAGATTGTTACCCCGGACGCTGGAGGCCTGGACGCGGGCTAATAGTGATCACACCGTACCTATATAGTCGAGCAGCTTATATATGCATACTTGATATGATATTGTTTATGATGTAAGTTAGCATGCATTATTCCGTCTTAAGTGACATTCAGTTACAGGTTGTTTCCTCACTTGATGTTTCCTTATCTCTTCGATATGTTATTATTGTTCATGCCTTACATACTCAGTACATTGTTCGTACTGTCGTCCTTTACTTTTGAACGCTGTGTTCATACCCACAGGTAGACAGGGAGGTGGCCCAGGTTCCTAGGAACTACTCAGCAGATATACAGAAGCACTCCACTATTCCGGAGGTGCCATTTTTGATATATTATTTTGTGTATATATATTTGGGCACGACGGGGTCCTGTCCCGTCCTTATGTCTCAGTACTCTAGTAGAGGCTCGTAGATACGGATGCGTGGGTAATAGTTGTCTCATGGATACATCAATGTGTATTCTTGTATATCATTTTTGCAGCCGTGAGGGCTTATGCATATTTATGTATTGCCTTGGAGAGTATATGTGTTCAGGTTGGGTATGATGATTAGCATTATGAGTAGTGCTCGATAGTCAGCTCCGGGTACCCGTCATGGCCCCCTAGTCGGGTCGTGACAGAAATGGTATCAGAGCAGTTCCATCGTAAGGTATGCCTACGAGCCGTGTCCAGCAGAGTCTCGTTTATGGGTGTGAAGCGCGCCACACTTATAAACAAGAGGCTGCGGGGCATTTAGGAAAAAATGACCATTCTTCTTCCTATTAGATCGTGCGATAGATCTATGTCATAAGGTTTCCTTCTCCCTAATTGTGCGTTATGATTTCAGCGATGTCGGTAAAGAGAAAATCCACCGCCGCCCGAATGAAAGGGCAAGGTTACGACAGAAAGGCGGATGGAAAGGGAGCTGCCAATGAATGTAGAAGAAGGTGAATCCCATAATGAGGCTCGATCCAATACCTCTCACACTCCGCCTATTCTAGAAGAACAAGGAGGGGCTTTAGCTTCGGCTCCTATGCCTCCAGTCCCTCCACCGGGTGCTTCGGGTCAATAAATGACAAAATCTATTCAATTATTAACACAGCTAGTTACCGCTCAGGCTCAGCAGTAGAGTACGGGTCCAGGCGACAGGGCAACTCGTGTTAGAGCCCGTGATTTCATGAGTTTAAACCCTCCAGAATTTTTTGGTTCAAAGCCGGATGAAGACCCGTAAGGTTTTATTGATGATATGCTTAGAACGTTGAGAATCATCCATACCTCCGATATGCGAATCTGTGGAGTTGGCATCTTATAGAATCCGGGATGTGGCGGTTCTTTGGTAGAATAATTGGATATCTTCGAGAAAGAAAAATGCACCTCTCCCCGTTTGGCAAGAATTTGTAGATGCTTTCATCCGCCACTATTTGCCACCCGAGGTTCGAAGGTGTCACGACCCAACTGGAAGGCCGCGACGGGCACCCGGTGCTAACCCACCCGGGCACCTCTTAACATACTTTCACATCACATTTAGGTGAGCCACATAGTTAAATCATGCTTTTTATTCATCATCATTCTAATCTCATTGGGCGACAATTCACTTATATCATTATTAACATCTATGCCCATATAAATGTACATAAGCCGACGAGGCTAACAAAATAATATCCCAAAATATAGGCCGACAAGGCCAAACATATCTAACCATATACACATGTCTACGAGTCTCTAAGAAGAATACGTCATATCATAAAGGCGGGACAGGACCCCGCCGTGCCCATGAATATGTACACAAAAGAATCCATACCAAAAGCTGCAGCTCCGAATGAAATGGAGCCCTGCTATGTAGTCCCTGAATAGTGAAGCTATGGATCAAGTCTGTCTCCCTGGCCACTTGTGTTTATGGTATGACGCATTGCATCCACAAACAAAAGGACGTCAGTACAAAGAATGTACTGAGTATGTAAAGCATAATCAACATCAATATGAAAGCGTAATAGACAACATATGAAATAGCATAGGATTGGAGATAATAGTATCATCGTCATAGCACTTACTTGCCTTTCATAGGGACATTCCATTTCTATTGCGTATCCATGTACATATATCCATATCCGTATCCGTCTACGTATCCGTACTCATTTACCTTTCATATCCATTTTCGTATTCGTATTCATATTTCCATTCATACTCATATTCATATCATGTACATCTCATATACATTGCATATACATAGCCTTTACATAACATTTACATATACTTAGCATATTCGTACTCATATTGATGTCATATACATAGCATTTATATAGCATACCCGACCATGAAGGTTCGGTGTTTCACATACCTGGCCCAACCAAGGCTCGTTGTCATACATATATATATATACCAAGGCTCGTGATTATCCGTACCCAATCGCAGGCTAGCAGTGGTGCGCGCGCATTATACATATATACATATTTACTATATTCTACCCGCCATACAGGCTCGGGGTTTCATATTAGCCATACATAGGCACACATACATATAAGCTCATAAGCATCTTTAGCATCGTTACTATCGTCTTTCATTACATCTATCCTTAGAGGATTACGAGCTCGTATAAGGGATTTAGTACAATCGTATCATATCGAGGATCATAGGCTTAGTAGCTTTTTAGAGATAGAATCATTGGAGAATATCATAGGCTCATAGAAGGATAGATATTTGGCTAAAGAACCATGCCTTATGAAAGAAGGGTTAGCCTTACATACCTTTCCGTTCAATTATTCTATCACTTGCACATTCTTCTTCAATGCTCATGTTTCTACCTTCATTAGAGTACATACTAACGTTAGGAAATCGATGACTTAGCATACATGACTAAAACTAGAGAAAAAAAGATCTCTTTTATTTATACTACTTCCTCCATACCATTTATCAACCCCCAAACATCAATAATAACATTCTCAACATCATAACAAGAGCCTCTATCTACCTACATTATCCTTACTTCTCAATTCACTTCCAATCATTCATATCCATGACATATCACACTATTACGTTCATTCATATACAATGTTGATTCCATGTTTTCAATATCATTTATAACATGATTATAATCATAATGTATCAAGAATTATAACTCAATCCAGACATCTATTCAAAAGTGACACTATTCCCACATTCATGACCCATTTCTATATCCTTTTTGCAATCCAGGTGTTTCAACTTTCAAATACCTTAAACAACATGGAAATGTCATAAAACTTACCTTAGATGGTGTAGGAACAATCCTTGAGTGGAATACTCTTCTTGCACCCAAAACCCTAGTTCACTTCTTTTGAAATTTCTTGGCTTGAATGAACTTTGATGTGTTTCATACACTTGGTTCACTTGAATTCTTGATATTGATCTTTGATTTCCTTTGTTTTCTTATAGATGAAGTATGTGGAACCTTCTAGAGGTCTTGAGAGAAATGAAGAAGTGTGGGAAATGAAATTTGTGAAGTGGGAACATATATTTATGTTTGCAACTTATTCAGTCCGTCGGGACTTCCACGGACACTTATACGGTCCGTGGAACATTACACGGCCCGTATAAGTGGTCGTGGTTCCCCACTGGGCAGACACCATCTCTGCTGGGTGTTATACGGACCCTTATACGGACCGTATAATGTTATACGGACCGTATAATGTTATACGGACCGTATAAGTCGGTCGTATAACCCCTTTCCCCCCTGAAATGATCTCTGTCGTTTGTTTGATCTCCAATCCTTATGGAACCTTCTTAACACTTGTTTAACACTTGATTAACAATCCAAGGGACATTATAACTCTTCTCCAAAACTTCATTAAGTCATCATTAATTCGATACTCGTAAATCTTGCCCGACACACGACATATACCTTACTTTCCTTAACAACTTTCGCCTCCTACTTCAAATGTCTTTGAAATCTTACTTAGGGTCATCAAATGTTATTTCTTACTTATCAAAACATCGTATACTTCGTACTCTTCGTTAGTCTATTCACTGTGCATCAACGAAAACTTTTCTGAGGTGTAACATTCTCCCCCCCTTAAGAATATTCGTCCTCGAATGTTAAATTCTCGGTGATTCTATAAAAATTTTGTTAGAACCCGTATTTGGTGCATTGGTACAATCCGGATTAACTATGATAAGTTAGGGTCAAAACCATTCCGGGATACAAAGTCGGGACTTTTGACCTTCGATTTTATTTTGAGACATAAGTTGTTCATGAACTTGTTGGTATGGAACACTTAGGAAAATTTGAGACCAAAAATGGAATTAATGAAGGTTGGAAATCATGCATTTTTTTCTATGCTTGGCCGTGTGACTTGGAGGAAGGCCCACATAATTTGTGGACAATTGTAATTGGTCCAACACTTGTGTGGGCCAAGGGACACTTGGATGAATAATCTTAGAGCTTAAAAGATGACTTCTAAGTCATCTAACCTCATTTTCAACACTTAGAAAAAAAAATAGAAGTTGAAGAACCATCAACCATGGCTCTCGGCCAAGAACCTTAATTTTCCAACTTCAATTCAAGCCATTCCAAAAATATTTTCTTGGTAAAAATCCACTAATTTGAAGTCCCTAAGTAGCGTGGAAGCGTTGTTCGGGTCATCCAACCATTCGTTGTGTCAATTGCAAACCCTAGCCTAGTGTGGACTTGAAAGAAGAAAGGTAAGAATTGATTATGTTTTATGTGTTATAAAGGTTGTATGCATGTTGTAGTATGTTAAAATGGATGAAAATCATGAAATATGGCATGTTGGAGTGAAGGTTGTGTGTGTAGTGCCTAGCCGTGTAAGTATGTGTGTGTTGTGTTGTGTTGAAGTAATGAATTAAAGTCTAGTTAGCATATTGTGATTGTTGTAGAGTGGAGAAATGAATGAGAATCATCTATATATGTTGGTGGGAGGTGTTGGCCGAATGTAGGCCATTTATGTGACAAGAAATGAATTAATATCGCTTAATGTTTTAGTCGTCGTTGTTATGAATTCTATGTTGGAAATGAATGTTTAATGACTCAAATTGATGTTGTAATTGTTGCGGACTGATTTGGAGGTTATTGTACATTTAATGTAACTTGTATAATTATGAGTATGAAATTGTTAGAATGTGAATTGTTGGTGCAAATCATGATTTGGAAGTGAGGGATGGAGTATAGTTGTGTTCTCGGGTTTGGGGACAGTTTTCGGGCAAAATGGAGCCTTGTTGGATTGTTGGGAATATTGTATGAATTATTCGAAATGTTCTTGAATGTTGTTAGTATGGATTCGGATTAGTATTTGAATGTATAAGCGTCGATGTTGGCTTGAAGGTAAGCCGTTGAATTGAATATATTGAAAGTTGTTGAATGATGGAAAAGAGAGTTATTAATGTTGTATTGCCTTTCGGATTGATTATTAATGTTGCTAGGTTGGTTGTTGTTGTTGTTGTTGTTGATTTGGCCGAGTTAAATTCTCGGGTTGGCCTATTTCTGGGGAAATGCTGCCCAAATTTCTGTAGAGAATTAAGGGCTAAATTGGAATTAAATGCCCAAATGTCTCTAGCTAATGTTTGGCATATTATGACTTGTTTGTAGATCTTGGGCAGCCCGAGACGTAGGTTGGATTTATCTTGAGTTTGAGCTAGCGTTGAGTGCGTACGAGGTATGTAAAGCCCAATCCTTTCTTCTTTTGGCATGCCTTAGCTTCAAGTAGGCTATGACACGAGCTTCGAGGAAATTCGATTCTCGCAATCCGAGCATGTTTATGACTCTTATTCGTTTCTTGGAATTCGTATGTTGATATGATGAAATATTGGCCTTTATGTTTTGAAATATTTGATTTTTAACTTTTGCATAAAAAGTTTGGCCTTTAAAAAGTTTCGTAACTACGAACGCTCGTATCTTTCACAGAAAGGCTCGGATTGCCTCGATATGCTCGTAGGAGATTGTATGATGTATGATAAGTATGTTTTTCATAGGCGGGCCCGACTCGGGTCAACACCTGTCTGTGGGCCCCACGACTCTTCTTTTCGTAATTTTGATGACTTTTGACAAAATATGATATGACTAATATCCCGATTTTAAATATGGTCATTTTACCTATCATGTGAGTCTATGATAATAATTTTATGCATATGGTTACTCACGACTCCGTTCGTGCATTCTGTTATATCTTTCGCCGAGTCCCGGCCGGCTCGTTATCGTGCGCACTATGATATACTCCGGTGTTATCGTGTTTATGGTTCCACCGAGCCCTTCGCTCGAGGGCCGGGTTCCGCTTATATTTGGTGTTATGCTGTGTATGGCGTTATGCTGTGTATGATATGTGACGGGGATACGGAGATTTGAAACTTTCTGGTGTTATGGCGCCATCGACGGGCGGGCGACCATATTTTCTGAGCCTTATGCATGACTTGTATTTTTGAAAGTAAACATTTTGATATTTTGAAAACGCATTTACTTTCTGTACTTCTTGTCACACCCCGATCTTACTAGGGTGTGATGGGCACCCGACCCCGTATTCGGAGCCGAGCGAACCCGCTGACTCTTATTGCACATATGAACTACGCCGTTTTTTTTTTTTTGACAAGCATTAACATACGTAGCACCATTATGAACATCGACTAATAAGCTTTACGATCATACTATACAAATGACGGGGACAATCAAGAGTACAACATAGCTACCGTACATATCCGTCTACGAGCCTCTAAACATAGTACACAATATACATAGGAAGGGCCGAGAACCGCCGTGCCCGAATATATACACAAAATAGTACCAAGGAACCGGGCTCCGAAACAACCGGAGCGCCGCAAAAAATGCCGCCGAGGGAACTCCTGTGATCCGATCCGGCATTGTCTCGCCGACCTCGCGCGGCATGAAACGCGCCGCCCACATGAAGGGGCGCGCACGGATAGTGTACCGAGTATGTAAGACATAGAAAATAACATAAACAAGAGCATAGATTGTAAATAACAACATCGAGGGGTCATGGATATATATACCGAGATAAGAATGTAACCCGTGCATAGGAACGCCTTTTTCAAAGCCGGATATCATGCATGCTTGTTTTTCCTTTTTGAAAACAAAACATTTCTTTTCATAGGCATAGCAAGTAGAATTTATATCGTATCATAATGTATCATAGCATAGCATAGTATATCATAGTATCATAGCATAGTATAGTATATCATAGTATCATAGCATAGCATAGTATATCATAGTACCGAATATATCGGCTCGCCCACATAGTATAATTCCTCGCGTCGGGCATCCCGCGTCCGGGATGATATCAAGTCAAGTACGGATACATGCACCGTGAGTAACCCAGCGCCCATAGCGCTCTGCCCTTTTTCCCAGTCTTCCCCAAAAATATTTTTAAACATATATATATATATATCATAGCATGCAGGGGAGCCCAAGAAAATCGTGTATCCATCGGAGTGACGTAAGGTCGGGAACCTCCGATTATATTATAAAATAATTGAGGGCGCTTATCTCACCTTGAAGGGATGATTAATATAAGGCGAGACTATTAGTGGAGAGCAACATCATGAGAAAGTATAACATAGGATCGTAGGGCGTCGTTCGTGTACTTAGAATCCTTGAAGGAAATCACTATTCATGAGTAGAGCCGAGGATTCAAGACATAGTTCAACGTTCTCATCTCGGCACTGGGATCATAGACTTGGAACCTTTAATCATAGAATCATCATTTTTTTTCATCTTAGAGTCATAGTCGCCGTCTTAGTCATTAAGGCTTGCAATATTGTAAAACTTAGTTTTTGAAGAAAAACGAATATTTTGGAAAACATTTATAAACTTTTTAAGAAGGAAAATCATGTTTTAAAATCGAGGATTAGTTAAAACAACTATGATTTAGTAGTTAAAATAATAACCAAAAACTTTTCTTAACTATAGAATGAAAATAAGTCAATGGGGGCAATAGAAAAGAATTCGGAATAGTGGGCCCACCTCGAGTCAAATGAGGCGGCATATCAAATTTACGTATATTACGGTTCTCATGGCGTCACTGGGAGGGTCTTAGGGTGATAGAATCCTATTTGTGTAAGTTCTGGATGTCCAAGAAGTTTTTCCAACATTTTATGCAAGTTCTAATTCAATTCTACTGAATGAATAGTAACTATTTTCAATCTTAGATTCCGAGAGAAGGAATGGTCCTCGGGACACGTAGTCGACTTAGTACGTCTAAGACATGCCATAGAAAGAAGGGTGAAGCCTTACATACCTCTTTTTGGCTCCTTATGCCACTCCAAATTCAAGCTCCAACTTCGCTGTAATCTACAATTTGGTCATGTTTACCAAATGTTAGTTCAAGTGTCTAGAAGCAGAATCTCAAAGTGACACTTGTCTACCGAAATTTCGGGCAAAGACTTCCTCGTAAATACATCATCCTCAACATTCAACCTGGCCAAATTTTAATCAACAACAATCCGGGAATTCAACCCGGCCAATCTAGCAACGTCAATGCCAATATTCATACTAGCAATCTCAATAACCAAACCAAAGTACATCCTAACAATTTAATCAACATATTACTTTCTTCAAACCTTCCAACTTCCATAATAACAATAACAACTCAATAATTCATATACCAACAATATCATACTAGTCTCATTATCTTCCATGCATGCAAGAACCATTATATTCAATTTACATAAACTTCCACCACAAGCTTCCAACTACTACAACTTCACTAAACTCATTAAACTTTTATTTGCAACATAAAATCTAGCACACAACAACCAAAATACTAAATAATACTTGGCAACCAATCCTTCATAATTCACCATATACACACGGCTAACATCATATATATATACACAATTACAACCTTTCCAAAATCATTCAATTTCCATTATCCACTTAACATCTACAACAATAACAACAACCATGTATTGGATAAAATAGTGATTAGCACATAATTTCCACACACACACATCTATGACATACACGGCCACACCACCCTCTTTACTCTTCCATGAATTTCATCCATTCTTTCATGCTACAACACATAGAATCATCCATAACATATAAAAAGGAAGTGAATTCTTACCTTCTTCCTTAATTCTTCACTTGTCTAGAATTTCCAACTTGCATGAATAGGTGTTGCTCTTGCTCTAACAAACACTTCACCTTACTAAGGGTTCTTCAAGAGTCTATTTGGCTAGGAGAAATAGGTTGAACAATCTCTTCTCTTCTCTTTTCCCTTTCTTTTTTTCTCTCGGTTTCTTGTTTCTTTCCAAAGGGCCGAATGGCCTGGAGAATTTCTCCTTCTTTTTGCTCTTGAATTCTCTAGAAATTATGAGAAAGATGACCATTAAGTCATCTTTTAAATTCATGACTTAATTCCCATATGGGCTTGGCCCATTAAGAAAGAGTTGGATGGCCAACATGGCCCAACTCAACACAAGCCCACTTTTTTTTTTGTCATCCAATTCATGAAAAATTATTTTCCAAATTCCAAATTTACCCTTCGTCTTCCTCCATAATTCCACGAGACGTATTGCGAATTTTCCTTTACGCCCTTGACCTTCCTTAATAATTCCGCCTAAATGCTTCATAAGCCATTCATATGCTTAACAACTTAAAAATAGGGCCTTGCTCGTCGTCCTCCCGCAATTGTCTTGAATTATCCGATTGCACAAAATGCGGGATATAACACTTCTGTTCGAGTATGATTCAGATTTGTATACTATATCTTCTGCTTTGCATACTCAAGACATATTTCGCATCGACCCCCTTTCTTCGGGGGTTGCGTTTCATGCCCGCATAGTACGTACGCACGTTGGTGATCCACCGTTTAGGACACCTCTTTCGCTATTGGAGTGCTCCCTTATTCGAGCCTCGCATTTCTATATATTCGTTCGTTGCATTTGTATATATTTGTTCGGGGGCACGGCGGGGCCCGTCTCCGTCATATGATTCCGTTTGTCCGTTTAGAGGTCCGTGGACATGTACGTGGGTTATGCCCATTCGTACGCTCGTGTTTGTATATTATATGATCTGGGCGATCCCATTCGCCGTGGCAGCCTCGTCGGCTTGCATTTGTATATGTTTTGGGACGTTGCGCCATTTGATAGCCTCGTCGGCTTCTGATATATATATGGCTGTGTTTGAGATGTGTTTGCGATAGTTTGATATAATCTGAGACAGCGTTTGGTATTTGTGTCTGTATAAGCCATCTGTTTACGACTCGGATTTGTGATTGTGTTTGGGTGTCCAATTCGGGCATTAGTCTCGGCCTACGGGGTTGGGTCGTGACAAATTTCGCCAGAGTTTTCCCTGTAATATGGCACTACCATTCTGTCACAACAGCTCATAATAACAATGCCTCACAGGGCCACAACATAATAGCAATAGAATTTGGCCACACATGACCCAATGCATAAAAAGAAAAACACACATACCTTATGATCTTGATATCTCATCTTGGCCCTCTTCCGGGGGCTGAAATAGATGCGGGTGCTTGGACTTCATGATTACTTCCGCTTCCCATGTCATCTCTTCTCGGTGATTATTTTTTCACAAAACTTTAATTGAGGCCACTTCTTTTTTTCTAAGCCTCCGTAATTGCCTATCTAATATGGCAATGGGTGCCTCTTCATAAGTCAACTTTTCTGTCACTTGAACATCATTTACTGGGACGATCCTTGTAGGATCTCCAACACATTTACGAAGCATTGAGACTTGGAAAACTGGATGAACTGACTCCAAATCAGGAGGTAGATCTAATTCATAAGCCACTTTGCCTACTTTGCGCACAATCTCATAAGGCCCAATGTATCGGGGACTCAACTTCCCCTTTTTGCCAAATCTCATAACGCCCTTCATTGGCGACACTTTCAAGAATACCCAATCTTTAACTTGGAACTCTAAGTACCTTCGACGGTTGTCTGCATAGGACTTTTGGCGACTTTGGACTGCTAATAACCGATCTTGTATGAGCTTAACTTTCTCTATGGCTTGCTGGACCAAGTCTGGCCCTATCAATTTAGTCTCTCCTACTTCAAACCACCCAATTGGGGATCTACACTTTCGCCCATATAAAGCCTCATACGGTGCCATTTGAATGCTAGAATGATAACTATTATTGTAAGCAAACTCAATGAGTGGTAAGTGATCATCCCAATTACCTCCAAAATCTAACATACATGCCCGTAACATATCCTCAAGAGTCTGAATAGTACGTTCAGCTTGTCCATCAGTCTGTGGATGAAATGCCGTGCTGAGGCTCACTTCAGCCCCTAAACCCTCTTGGAAGGACTTCCAGAAATTAGCCGTAAACTGAGTTCCTCTGTCTGAGATAATAGATATCGGAACACCATGAAGTTGCACTATCTCTTTAACATAGATCTTTGCATAATCTTCTACCACATACGTTGTTCTGACTGGTAAGAAATAAGCTGATTTCATGAGTCCATCCAACATCACCCATATGGAATCATACTTACATCGAGAACGGGGTAAGCCTGTAATGAAGTGTCGCACCCTGATTTTACTAGGGTGTGATGGGCACCCGACCCCATGTGCGGGGCCGAGCGAACCCGCGGACTCTTATTAAAGACATAATTCCCGAGAGACTCTTAATCGACAAAAATGACAAATACAACAAATATTTCGTAAATATCCTTTGTAGTTTACAAATTTAATCCGTAATCATATGGAATCACTCGCAAAAATACGTAATGACACGCTTCTGGCCACGGGGAGTCGCTTTCACAACCCACATTCGTAACCCACAACTCGTCCGCAAAGTCTCTAACACATAATCGAACACATAACATGCGTAACCGACACGCAAAGACCCGAGAGCAAAGTGGGAGCTTGCCAACGCCGCCGGAACATCTCCTGCTGCAGCTCGTACTCATCCGGGCGCATTCGCGCGTACGAAACGCAAGCCCCGAAGGATGCGGGGCCGCACGGAATATGTACCGAGTATGTAAAGCATAAAGACCAACAAACGTAATCATAAATCATGGTAGGATACATATAACATAAATGCAATAGCCGGATATCGTAAATGCTTACTCATAAACATAGGCAAATGCATAATAGAAAATATGCCATGGCCGGCCCCATTACGGGACTCGGTAAACAAAGTGGTCGCCCGACACCGGCGCCACAACATATCGGATCATATCGTAATGTGTGCACATATCATAGCGTATCAGATGGCCATATCATATCATATCATATTAGAGTGTACATGGCACAGCATACTCCACAACCCATATACATATATACCTGCCCCCTCACATCGAGGCACGGCGAATAATGTGCAAAATGGAATACGCGTGATAACATATCCCGGCCCGGCTCGGTGAAGGAAGCATCGAGGCATCCACGAGTGGAGTAGTGAGAAACTAAATGCAATATAAAATTGTTATAGCCCGTATATTGTACGTTTGGAAATTCCAAAGTCGTCGTGAAAAGTTAAGGGCGAGACCATTCTTAGAAATTATTTTAGCGGACGAGTTGTTGTAAATATTATTTACGACTATTATTAGTATGGAAATGTTGTGAAAGGGTGAGGGCGAAAAAAAGGAAATTCGCAAAATGGGTCGTGAAAATAATGCGGAAGGCTAGGGACGAAATGGTAATATTGAAGAAAGTCGAGGGGCAAAATGGTAATTTCACCAAGGGTTCATGAAAATTTAAAAAAAAAGGGCCAAATTGGCCATGTGACACAAAAGAAAAGAGAAAAGAGACAAAGAAGAGAATTAGTCATCCTTGTGGAAAATTGAAGAAAATTCAAGAAAAGAAAGGAAAATTCTAGAGGAAGGAAAAAAGAGAAATACGAGGCCATACTTGAGGGACTAACTAATAAAAATGGAAAGATGATGGGAGAATTATATATATAGTTGGTCATCTTTTAATTAGAAGAGTGGAGAGAAAGAAAGAAAGAAAGAAAGAAAAAAAGAAGAAGAAAAGAAGTGAAGAAGCATTCGGCCATGCTCCATGATTTTTGTCCCCATGAAAATCTTGCTCCAAAAATTATTTCCTTCATGTGTTCCTACCAATTCAAGGGCCCTCTACAACGTGGTGTAGTTATTTCGGAAGATAAGATGCTTGTTTCATCAATTTAGCAATCCTAAACCAAGTGGGAAGTTGAAGAGGAAGGTAAGGTTTCATCTCTTTTCGAGTGTTGTGGATGGTTCATATATGTTGTAGGTTGAAGAAATGAATGAAATTCATAAAGTATGTGCATGTATGGTGTTGGCCGAATGGAGTAGGTGTTGTGTAGAAATGATGAATTAATTTTATTCTAGTAGTTTGATTGTTGTGTGTGAATTCCATAATGTAAAATGGATGAAGAATATGAGATCATGCATGATTGAAGTTGTGGCCGAATGTGCATGGGTTGGCCGTGTGTGTGTGTGATGTTATGTAGAAAAAAAAAAATGGATTAAACTTTATGTAGTATATTGGTTGTTGTTGTAACGTATAGAAATTGATGAAAAATTCATGAAAATATGCATGTAGTTGTGGTGGCCGAATAATGAGGTGGTTTGATAAGTTGTGGTGAATTAACTCTATTTGATATTTTAGTTGTTATGTTGCGGAATCCATGATGAAAAATGAAGGTTTGATGGCCTAAAACGAAGTTGTAATCACTATCGGAATGTTGGAGAAGTAAATGCAACATTAGCTTGAATTTTTGTAATGCATAAGTAATGGTGTTAATGTATGGTTGATAATATGGATTGTGAATGGTTTGGCCGGGTTGAATTCCCGGGTTGTTGTTAATTTAAATTGGCCAAGTTGAACTTGGTGGGATGGTGTATTTAACAGGGAAATGCTGCCGAAATTTCGGCAGATAAAGTGTTATTTTGAAGAATCAACTCATGAATGCCTTAACTAAGGTTTGGTAAAAATGACCAATTTGTAGATTTTGGCGAATTTGCAACTTGGATTTGGAGTAGCAGAAGGAGCGGAAAGAGGTATGTAAGACTTCACTTTCCTTCTTTGGCATGTCCTAGACGTATAGGCTTGATTTCGCGCCTCGGGGACTTCCCTAACTCTAGAAATCCGAGATTGAAAACTAGTTACTATTCATTCGGGGCATTGAACTAAAAGTGCTTGAATAGTGAAAGAAAGGTCGAAACACCCTAGGACTTGCAAGAATACGACCCGATCATCCTAAGACTTCCATAAGCAACATTATGAAATGTATTATACGTAAATTGTGTACGCCGCCTCATTCGACCGAGGCGGGCCCACTATTCCCAAATCCCTTCTTATTGTTACATTAAGCTTATTTCCATGTTATCGCTAATAAAAGTTTTTGGTTATCGTTTCTACTATCAAATTAGTAGTTGTTTTAACTAAACCTATGACCCCAACGCATGATTTTCTTTCCAAAAAGTTTACAAGGGTTTTACAAAATACTCATTTTCCTTCAAAAACCAAGTTTTATGATATTAAAAGTCCTACTAACTAAAACGACGATCATAGTTCTATGATGATAATAATGAAGCCGGGAATAAGAAAGGTATAGAACGATAATAGTCAAGGCTATGTTTTTCAATGGCTATGGCGATGTCAAAAAAATGGGAATGATACTATGATAACTATGTCGAGAATGATCTCATGTCTAAAGGTTCCAAAGTACATGAAATGCTATACTATGATTCTACTCCATGTTTATTCATAATGTTGACCTTCATTGATTGTCTCGCCTTACTACTAGTTCCTTCAAGGTGAGATAAAGCGCCCATGGTTATTTCATAATAAAATCGGAGGTTACCGACCTTACGTCACTCCGATAGCGTTATAGCTTTTCCTTGGGCTCCCCGTACATCGTTTAACTGTTTATATGATAATGTATATAATACCTGATATTGATGAATGTACTTGTATACACTGTATATGTGGGGAATGGGGAGGGCAACTGTGTCCACCTGATTCAGCTGGCTTATCATCCCGGACGCGGGATTTATGGGAGAGCCGTACGCGGCGTCTGTTCTGTGCTATATATATATATAATATGATATGCTTGGGACACTGTTGGGGAGGGGGGTTGGGAGAGCCGATGAATTCGGCGTCTGTACTGCAGGTAAAAAGTACTGTTTTCTGAAAAGTATACACCGTTTTCTATGTACAATAACAAGAAACACCGTGTTCGTAATAAGAAAAAGAAAAATCTAAGCGTGCATGGCCTCCGCCCGAGTGGCACTCACATGTACGGGTTGCTCATACCGTGGTAGTGCCTATGCTTCCATATAGTTATTACTCGCACGTGTTACCGTCTTACACATGATCCGTCTCATATGTACACCCTTTACTATGTTGTTCCGTTCATGTCTTACATACTCTACATTGCTCGTACTGACCCCTCTTCTTTGGGGGCTGCGTTCATGCCACGCAGGTACACCCAGACGGATAGAAGCCAAGATAGAAGATGTTCCAGCGAAGTTGGCAAGCTCCATTTGGCCTGGAGTGTAGCCGAGTCATAGCACACGCAGGATTTCTGATTACAGTTAGAGACTTTGCAGACAGAGTCGTGGGTTCCGGGAGTCAGATTGTATTATGACACGAGTTATATACAGTTACATGTTTTATTTGACTTAAAAGCAACAAAAGAGTATTTCAGTCATCTATTTATGTTTACTTGTCTTAAAGGTTTTCAAAAAAAATTTTTACGTAGTAAGGATCAGCGGGTTCGCTCGGCTCCGGTCACGGGGTCGGGTGCCCATCACACCCTGATCAAGATCGGGGTGTGACAAAGTGGTATCAGAGCAGGTCGGTCCAAGGGTTGTACGCAAAGTCGTGTCCGGTAGAGTCACGTTTATGGGTGTGAAGCCGGCCACATTTATAAACGAGGAGGAGGTCGCGGGGCATTTAGGAATTGTTGACCTTCTTTACGTCCTATGATCGTGCGATAGAGCCAAGACATAGGAAATAAGATTCCTTATATTAATCATCGATTCCGTAGGCGCCCATCGGCGGAAAAAGGCGAGGAATGATATGGAGATCAAAGAGAGGTGAAGCTGGATTAGTATACTTGTTCGTTACGAGGAGCTGGGCGCCAGACTGGAAATAGCCATACATGCGGGCGGAAGGTGGACATCGGGAAAAGAGAAGGGCAAAATGGTCAATATAGAAGAAAAGGACGTGTTACGAAAATGCCTCGGAAAGCTGTGAGACTTCGACTTGCCCTTGATCAGGTAATAAAAGGCATACGAGGAAAGAGACGCGAAAATATCGGCATTAAGGCCTCGAATTTTAGCAAAGTTTCAAGGTTAAGCGTGCTCAGGTGAGAGCAATTTCAGGATGGGTGACCCCCTGGGAAATAAACCAAAAGTTCTACAAATTGAGATGCAAGGGATAAATGAACAGTTAAGAGTAACCCAAGGAAAACTAGAATATATGGATGGATGAAGACCTTAAGAGGACGCGTAAGACGAGGTGGATTAGTTCGGAAAAGAGACAGGAAGTGTGTCACAGCTCGGGAGTTAGGATAGGCTTAAATAGCGTTGGAAAGTACCTTGTGGGTTAGTTGATAGTAAATGTATATATATACAAAGAAATGAAAATGTGTACCGTATTCGGAAAAGAAGGAGAGTGAGTAGCTGGAAAATAAGGAATCGGGATGCCGGAAAAAGGGTGAAAAGTAAAGAGTTCCCGATATGTGAGGCATAGGATTGGAAGGAAGGCGAGGAATAAGGTAGTAACAAAGACTTCATAAAAGGACTATCGGCATATAAGGAGCCCCTTAAAGGGGGAGAGACCGAGGAGTTCGATAAAGAGGAAAATAAGGTAAAGGATAAGGAACGGGCATAAGGGAAAGAGTAGCTATAAAAGGAACCCTCCCAGAGCATTATGATGCCCATAAGGTCAGTTGAACATTCGAGGACGAATGTTCTAAAGGGGGAGAGGATGTTATAGCCCGTATATTGTACGTTTGGAAATTCCAAAGTCGTCGTGAAAAGTTAAGGGCGAGACCATTCTTAGAAATTATTTTAGCGGACGAGTTGTTGTAAATATTATTTACGACTATTATTAGTATGGAAATGTTGTGAAAGGGTGAGGGCGAAAAAGGAAATTCGCAAAATGGGTCGTGAAAATAATGCGGAAGGCTAGGGACGAAATGGTAATATTGAAGAAAGTCGAGGGCAAATGGTAATTTCACCAAGGGTTCATGAAAATTTTAAAAAAGGGCCAAATTGGCCATGTGACACAAAAGAAAAGAGAAAAGAGACAAAGAAGAGAATTAGTCATCCTTGTGGAAAATTGAAGAAAATTCAAGAAAAGAAAGGAAAATTCTAGAGGAAGGAAAAAAGAGAACATGAGGCCATACTTGAGGGACTAACTAATAAAAATGGAAAGATGATGGGAGAATTATATATATAGTTGGTCATCTTTTAATTAGAAGAGTGGAGAGAAAGAAAGAAAGAAAGAAAAAAAAAAAGAAGGAGAAAAGAAGTGAAGAAGCATTCGGCCATGCTCCATGATTTTTGTCCCCATGAAAATCTTGCTCCAAAAATTATTTCCTTCATGTGTTCCTACCAATTCAAGGGCCCTCTACAACGTGGTGTAGTTATTTCGGAAGATAAGATGCTTGTTTCATCAATTTAGCAATCCTAAACCAAGTGGGAAGTTGAAGAGGAAGGTAAGGTTTCATCTCTTTTGAGTGTTGTGGATGGTTCATATATGTTGTAGGTTGAAGAAATGAATGAAATTCATAAAGTATGTGCATGTATGGTGTTGGCCGAATGGAGTAGGTGTTGTGTAGAAATGATGAATTAATTTTATTCTAGTAGTTTGATTGTTGTGTGTGAATTCCATAATGTAAAATGGATGAAGAATATGAGATCATGCATGATTGAAGTTGTGGCCGAATGTGCATGGGTTGGCCGTGTGTGTGTGTGATGTTATGTAGAAAAAAAAAATGGATTAAACTTTATGTAGTATATTGGTTGTTGTTGTAACGTATAGAAATTGATGAAAATTCATGAAAATATGCATGTAGTTGTGGTGGCCGAATAATGAGGTGGTTTGATAAGTTGTGGTGAATTAACTCTATTTGATATTTTAGTTGTTATGTTGCGGAATCCATGATGAAAAATGAAGGTTTGATGGCCTAAAACGAAGTTGTAATCACTATCGGAATGTTGGAGAAGTAAATGCAACATTAGCTTGAATTTTTGTAATGCATAAGTAATGGTGTTAATGTATGGTTGATAATATGGATTGTGAATGGTTTGGCCGGGTTGAATTCCGGGTTGTTGTTAATTTAAATTGGCCAAGTTGAACTTGGTGGGATGGTGTATTTACGGGGGAAATGCGCGAAATTTCGCAGATAAAGTGTTATTTTGAAGAATCAACTCATGAATGCCTTAACTAAGGTTTGGTAAAAATGACCAATTTGTAGATTTTGGCGAATTTGCAACTTGGATTTGGAGTAGCGGTATGAGCGGAAAGAGGTATGTAAGACTTCACTTTCCTTCTTTGGCATGTCCTAGACGTATAGGCTTGATTTCGCGCCTCGGGGACTTCCCTAACTCTAGAAATCCGAGATTGAAAACTAGTTACTATTCATTCGATGGCATTGAACTAAAAGTGCTTGAATAGTGAAAGAAAGGTCGAAACACCCTAGGACTTGCAAGAATACGACCCGATCATCCTAAGACTTCCATAAGCAACATTATGAAATGTATTATACGTAAATTGTGTACGCCGCCTCATTCGACCGAGGCGGGCCCACTATTCCCAAATCCCTTCTTATTGTTACATTAAGCTTATTTCCATGTTATCGCTAATAAAAGTTTTTGGTTATCGTTTCTACTATCAAATTAGTAGTTGTTTTAACTAAACCTATGACCCCAACGCATGATTTTCTTTCCAAAAAGTTTACAAGGGTTTTACAAAATACTCATTTTCCTTCAAAAAACCAAGTTTTATAATATTAAAAGTCCTACTAACTAAAACGACGACCATAGTTCTATGATGATAATAATGAAGCCAGGGAATAAGAAAGGTATAGAACGATAATAGTCAAGGCTATGTTTTTCAATGGCTATGGCGATGTCAAAAAATGGGAATGATACTATGATAACTATGTCGAGAATGATCTCATGTCTAAAGGTTCCAAAGTACATGAAATGCTATACTATGATTCTACTCCATGTTTATTCATAATGTTGACCTTCATTGATTGTCTCGCCTTACTACTAGTTCCTTCAAGGTGAGATAAAGCGCCCATGGTTATTTCTTAATAAAATCGGAGGTTACCGACCTTACGTCACTCCGATAGCATTATAGCTTTTCCTTGGGCTCCCATGCATGCTGTTTAACTGTTTATATGATAATGTATATAATACCTGATATTGATGAACGTACTTGTATACACTGTATATGTGGGGAATGGGGAGGGCAACTGTGTCCACCTGATTCAGCTGGCTTATCATCCCGGACGCGGGATGCCCGGACGCGGGATTTATGGGAGAGCCGTACGCGGCGTCTGTTCTGTGCTATATATATATATAATATGATATACTTGGGACACTGTTGGGGAGGGGGGTTGGGAGAGCCGATGAATTCGGCGTCTGTACTGTCGCAGTAAAAAGTATCGTTTTTACGAAAAGTATCCGTTTTCTATGTACAATAACAAGAAACACCGTGTTCGAGAATAAGAAAAGAAAAATCTAAGCGTGCATGGCCTCCGCCCCGAGTGGCACTCACATGTACGGAGTTGCTCCTCTATCCGTGGTACCGTCTATGCTTCCATATAGTTATTACTCCGCACGTGTTACCGTCTTACACATGATCCGTCTCATATGTACAACAGCCTTTACTATGTTGTTACCGTTCATGTCTTACATACTCGATACATTGCTCGTGTACACCCGACCCCTCTTCTTTGGGGGCGTCGAGCGTTCATGCCACGCAGGATTTCTGTACACCCGTTACGCACGGATCGATTGTAAGCCAAGATAGAAGATGTTCCAGCGAAGGCAAGCTCCATTTGGCCCATCACACCCCGGAGTGTAGCCGAGTCATAGCACACGCGAGGATTTCGATTATCGTATATATATATATATATCAAAATTAGAGAACTTTGCATGACGAAAGTCGTGGGTTCCGGGGAGTCAGATTGTATTATGACACGAGTTATATACAGTTACTTGTTTTATTTGACTTAAAAGCAGCAAAAGAGTATTTCAGTCATCTATTTATGTTTACTTGTCTTAAAGGTTTTCAAAAAAAAATTTACGTAGTAAGGATCAGCGGGTTCGCTCGGCTCCGGACATCAAGGGGTGGGGTGCCCATCACACCCCGATCAAGATCGAGGGGCAGTGTAAGATGTCACAACCATAAATATGACACCCATTCTTTTTTTGAATATAGTGTGAGACTTTCTAAAAATAATTAAAACGACTATCGGCTAACCAAATGTCAAAACCAAGTCAAATAAAATAATACAACTTTGGGAACCACCCCTGGTCAAAAGAAGATCAATAATTGACTAGAATCGGATTCAATTTGCACAAAATCTAGATGTTTAAACAATCTTTCCAACTCGTTTGCAAATTATTTAGTTCAATTTTTCTGAATGTTTATACGATATGAATCATTACATCTAACATTCCAAACGTTTTAAGCTCGTCACATTTCCAACCTACAAATATACCCATATTTTCACTACTCTAAATTACCCATCACCCCGAGATTCGGCCAAATTCCAACATCATTTAGAATCACATACTAATACGGACAACACAAGCTTATACATAAAGCGAACAACTTCCAAACTAATAATTTCCAACAATATTATACCCATCAAGCAACATCATATACAAACTTTCCACCGAAAACCATAACTCATCCAAAACTTCCATTCTTCAACAAACATATTCACAACATATTATCATCTTCCAACTTCATTAACCACAATCATAACTAACACCTAAACAATTCATTTTCATAATTACATCACAACTATGTTAGAACACATATTTTCTTATAGCAACATATATGCAATTCTAATGCTAAATTTAAATCGTTAAACTTTTTATTTACACCATAAAGATCACACAACACAACTAACACATTAAACCAACTAAATCCATCATTAGTTCATCACCACATATACCCCAC
The DNA here is from genome assembly GCF_029784015.1 of Lycium ferocissimum. NCBI lineage: Eukaryota > Viridiplantae > Streptophyta > Magnoliopsida > Solanales > Solanaceae > Lycium > Lycium ferocissimum. Next base: position 12,544 of record NW_026726632.1, on the reverse strand, counting down.
GGCCAACATGCATTTTCCAACTCCATCCCATTTTTGTTCAACTTCCACTTCCAATGCAAATTCCACAATAACTACAACTAAAATACAATATAGAATTCAACATCACCTCCACACACACCACGTATCTACACACGGCCACATGCACACATGCACTTCCGCCATGCAAACTTCTATATTTCTATATATTCTACTCATTTACATACACTACAACACAAACAAACCTTCATAACATAAATAATTAGGATGAATTTCCTACCTTCTTCTTCTAACAACTTCTTTACTTCACCAAATTGTCAAAACGACGAAACCAACGGTCTATCTTCCGAAATAACTATACCAAGTTGCAGGACCTTGAATTAGAGGGGAGTACCACAAGAAAATAATTTTAGAAGCAAGATTCCATGGGTTCCTTTTTTCTCCTTCCATGGCCGAATAGGCCATCCCTTTGTTCTCTCTTTCTTTCTTGTTTTCTCTTTCTCTAACTTTCTTGAATATTCTAAATGAGCATACGAAGAATAAATTTTTCCATGTGCTCTATTACAAGTGGTCATGTGCATGGCACATGCTCCTTTGTTTCTTTCTTTCTTTTCTTTTTTTTTTTGTGTGTTCAAAGACACAAAATTTTCAAGAAACAATTAATTTGGAAATTCCAATTTTGCCCTTAGCCTTTCCAATATTTCCACCTCTTAAATTTTTCATAACCAACTTATGAACCAAACAATACCAATTCATTACATTGTCCTTAACTCTGTCTCACATATCCCAAGGTGTCCAAAGGTGTAAAATACGGGTTATAACATGAAGTCCATGTTAATCACTTCCCACTTCCAAGTTGGGATTTCTAGCTTGCAACAATCCGCCCAGCCTTTTGGTGCTCGATTTTCACCTCGCTGACAATTGGGACACATTGAGCTACAAATCCTCGCTATATCTTTCTTCATCCCATCCCACCAATACACAGACTTAAGATCATGATACATTTTTGTTGCTCCGGTGGACAGAATAACGGGAACAATGAATTTCTCTCAATATTTGATGGCATAGACTGGGCCACATCGGAACATATAACCGCTCGACATCGAAGAACCCATCTCCCCGCAATCTCAAATGATGACTTCTCCTTCGAGGAGCGTATCTCTGTAATGCATTAGCATGGGATCTTCGTATTGTCGCTCTCTTTCACTTCTACTACTGCCACGAAACTGTCGAATTCCGAATGGTAGTTCCCTTGCTACTTGAGTCCAAAACTCGAACTCCTAGGCTAGTTAATCGCTGAGCCACGAGCCATTTCTCTTTTCCTAGTTGTACATCACACAAACTTCCCATAGATCTACGTGGCTAATAGCGTCATCACAACATTTGCCTTTTCGGGGTGATATAGAATGTCAACATCATAATATTTTGTAATTCCAACCATCGTCGTTGCCGCAAATTCAACTTTATGCTTGAAAATATCTGAAGACTCTTATGCTCTGTGTAAATATTGTCACGACCCAACCCGTGGGCCGTGACTAGTGCCCGAGTTGAACACTCGTACACCATTCGTTAGAGATAAACTGAAACTAAACACAATATGGAAGCTTGCAAAAACAAGATGTTATCTCAGAACGTCACATATATATATCAAGGTAACCTGTCTCCTGAGGAGTCACAACCAATCAAGCATGACATAATACGCAAGCCGACAAGGCTGCCACTGCATACGGGAACATCCCAAAATATATACGTAAGCCGACAAAGCTGCCACTACATACAACATCCCAAAATAATTCATATTGACACAGCTGAACAACATCTATATACAACCCACACATATGTCTACTGGATTCCCAAGAGTATCGATAGTGAAATATGATGGGACGTGGCCCCGCCGTACTCGGGATAAACACATATATACATCAAAAGATCCGTACCAAAAGTCTAGGCTCACGAACAATGGAGCTCTCCAAAACAGTGAGTAGAAGTCCTAAAGCTGGAGGATCACCAAATCGAGTATCCGTACCGCGGGCATAAAACGCCCCCGAAGAAAGCGGGGTCGGACTTGGATAGTATTGAGCATATAAAACATAAAATACAATAAGAAAGATCATAATCGAAATAAAGATTTCGGGAGGCAAGTATGACAATCGAAAATCCGTACCGTGCCTTATGAAATGAAAATCATGCATAGCTATATCATATACATATCCGGCCCATTATGGACTCGGTGAATACGTCGTATACATGTATACCATGCCCGCCCATCACGGGACTCGGTGCCATCATCACATCATCATATATATATATATATACACATTGCATCGGCCTCTAGTGGGGACTCGGGTGAACAATGCAGTGTAACGCGTGCACTAAAACATACCCGGCTCGGGACTCGGTGAAAGATATAATGACAACATGCACGAGCGAGTAGTGTGAGCAACCATATGCAAACTAAATCATCTTTGAGACTCAATAGGAATAAGTAATGAACTAACTCTTAGCATGAAAGACGACAACATGTCAAGCGTTCTTTGAATGTCACTATAGATTATATCAAATAGAACCTCCGGAATCATAGACACGTATCAAGATAACATGAAATAGCTTATGGAAGTCAAGGACATTAGCCATCATAGTGTCTATAAGAATAGGAGCTTATACATTCGTCGTTGTTCGTTTCACATAAATCATGCCAAAAGAAAGAAAGAAAGGATAGCTTTACATACCTTTATCGCTTATCCGTGATACAATACGTATATGCTGCCCGAAGTGTCTCAACCTACATTAAGACGTTAAGAACTATATTTAAGCTACGGAAAGGTTCAAAACGTATTCCAACATTAGTAGCTTATTTCTAGAAAATTGGGCGGCATTTCCCTTTATATTCAAGCCAACTATAAGACAAACCAAGTCAACATCGGTAATTATACGTTCAAGTACGATATCAAGTCTAGCCAAAACAAGATTCGAGAATAAGAACAGCCCGCATAACATTCCAATTAGCCACACATTACAACATTCAATAATAGTTAACCTAACGACTACCAAGACATATTCAAGTTATTCTTAATAATCTATGGTCATAACATTTCATCGAAACAATCTTATAAACCAACCATTACAACAACACGACGCAAGGTCTTAACTATACTTAATCCTCCAATTCAACAAGAATAACAACACGCCCTTCAAAACATGCCCCTAATTAATATACAATGATAATCTTACGAACACCTAAGAACTGTTATACCTCGCATTTTGTACATTTGGATATTTCGAAAAATTTGCGGAAAGTTAAGGACGAGGTGATATTTTTTTGGCAGGTTAAGAATCCACGTGAAAGTTGTGTGTTGATCTTTATTGGTATGGAGCATTAAGGATAAATTTGGAATAAGGAAGAATTAAGGGCTAAGAGTGGAAACAAAATATTTCATGAAATGGCCAAATGTCACAGTGGTGTGGGCCCCACCTTAGCTTGGCCAATATTTTCATGCCATGAAATGGTACATGTGTACACTACATTTGTGGGAGCCACATATATATATATATATGTACAATTCATGACCATGCAAGACTTATTCATCTTTTATGACTTAAAGAAATTTCTAGAAAATTTGAGAAAATTAGAGAAAAAAAAATTGGAGGAAAAATAGGGGCACATGACCGTCCATGTTCCACCTTTATATATATATATAAGTGTGATGCAAAATAAGACACAATTCATCTTTCCAATTTTAGAAAGTTCAAGAAAGATGAAGAAAAGAAAAGAGAGATTCTAGTTGTTGTTGTGATGGATGGCTATGTAATGAAAATGAGAGTTTGGAAAGATTAAAATTATTTTCTCCTTGTTTCTCTACTAATTGGAAGGTCCTCGTTAACGTGGAGTAGTTGTTGGAACAAGAAAACCGTTCGTTGTCGCGGTTCGTCAACGTTAGCCGAGGGTGAAGTCAATGGAAAAAGGTGAGGTTTAATCTTCCTTACATGTTTTGGGGTGATTGGGCGAATGTTGTTATGTAGAATGAATGAAATACATCAAGGTATGATGTTGAAGTTGTGGCCGTGAGTTGTAGGGTGGCCGTGAAAATGGGATGTATGTAGAAGTGAAGAACTAAATTTATTTAGTATGTTTGAATTGTTATGTTGTGGATTCTAGGGTGCTAACGAAAGTTTAATGGAAAGTTGAAGTTATAATTGTTTATGGCTTGTTATGGAATCTTTATATAGTTTCTTGAATTTATGGAAGTAATGTTGTGGACATGTGGATTATTAATATAGTTTATGAATTTAAAAGGAAGAAATGTATCGTTGGTGTTTTTATGGCATTGGGAAGATTTCGGGTGAAATGGCTTATGGTTTGGGTTGTTTTGGATATTGTATGGATTGCTTGGAATATTCTTAAATCATGTTTGAATGGCTGCGGATGAGTAATTGAGTATGTGAGCATTGGTGTTGAATTGATCGTATGTAGTTATTTGAATATAAATGAAATGTTGTCGAATTGTGTAGAAAGGAATTATTAATGTCGGAATGCGTTTCGAATCACTTATGGATATTGTTATTATGATTGTTGGTTTGGTTGTTGTTGATTTGGCCGAGTTGAATTCTCGGGGATGTTGAAGTTACAGGGGAAATGCTGCCGAAATTTTTATAGACAAAGTATTAATTTGAAATTGGATTCTCGAGTGTTATGGCTAATGTCTGATAACCTAATGACCTTATTGTAGATCGTGAGAAGTCGAGACATAAGCTTGGATTAGCTTAGGAAGCGGCTAAGGTATGTAAAGCTCACCCCTTCTTTCGTTTGGCATGTCCTAGTTGTAATTAGGCTATGACACGAGTTTCGAGGCAACTCCGCTCTTAACTTCCGAGCATGTTCATGATTTATAATTTTTATTGATGTTAGTATCCATAATATGGTCATGCTACGGTCTTTATGTCTCCGACATGATTGGATTAGAATGTCATATGACCAGTTTTGTTCCTAAAGATTCCCATGTCTAGAAATGTCCGTAACTTTCGTAAAAAGAACCGGATTGCTTTGAAACGTTCGTGGAAAGTTTTGTAACGTGTAATGACTTTGATTTTCATAGGCGGGCTCGGAATGATTTGATGTACGACTATGGTCCCTACGATACTTTGATATACTTATGATATTTGATATGTTTCCGAGTACCGTCCGAAAGATTTTTGATATAACGATTGTCCCGATTTTCAAATGACGATTCGTTTATGATTACTTCATTGAGTCTCTGGAAATGTTTTATGTGCATATGGTTTCTCACTACTCTGCTCGTGTGATTGCCTCAACATGTCCTTCATCCTGCGTCCGGGCCGGGGGCATGTATTCGTGCACCTCATTGCATTGTTCACCGCGTCCCTCACTAGAGGGCCGGGGCACGTTATATTTACCGCGTCCCTTGCTAGCGGGGCCGGGGCACGTTATATGATATGATGATATGGGGGAGGTGGCCAGGATGGCATATGATGATTCCCTTTACCGCGTCCCTCGCTAGAGGGCCGGGGCACGTTACATGTACATGCATATGATGATTTTAATTACCGCGTCCCTCTTGGGGCCGGGCACGTTATATGTACTCTTTATATATGTATATTATGATTTTACTCACCGCGTCCCTCATTAGAGGGCCGGGGAACGTTACATGTTTTTACGATGATTTTATGACATTGACATGCATGATTCATGATTTCAAAGGCAAGTCTTATGATTTTCGGTACTCTTTACTTTGGTATGATCCCGCTTATTATGTTTCATGCTTTACATACTCAGTACATACTCCGTACTGACCCCCTTTCTTCGGGGGCTGCATTGCATGCCGTGCAGGTACTCCCAGGTGAGCTGAAGATATTAGCAGAAGTTGTTCCAGCGGGATTGGCGAGCTCCATTTTCTCCGGAGTGCTGCCGATTCAGAGTATATATGTTATGACAGTTTGTTTTATGTTAGAGACTTTGCAGACAGAGTCACGTGTATGATATGTCAGTTCTGCAAGCGGCTCCATAAGCCGATGTATTGTTATGCATTATATTACAGATTTTATACGATTGCAGACTTTATTTGATTTGAAAAAGATGAAAAGCATATTTGACTTTCCGAAAAACTCCCGTTATGTGTTTATGTTACGGCTAAGGACCCAATATGGTTATGAATGTCACAAGAGTCAGCGGGTTCGCTCGGCCCTAGGTAAGGGTCGGGTGCCCATCACACCCTATCGGATTAAGGGTGTGACAAGAACATACCAAGCAAACCACATACGCTTCATATACGATATCTTATACGCTTCTTTTATCCAAATTTGTGAATCATATCAGCAACATACGACAACAACATCAACTATTCATACATGACAACAACATCAATTATTCAACAAGTTCTTAAAACAGCCCACAAAATAAATACAACTTCAACTTTAACCATCAATTTCCTTCACTTCCATCATATAATCCATGACAACAACACGACAACATTAATTAAAATTAATCCACCATTATTAACTAGAACAGCCCCTACACGGCCCCAAACAGCACCTCAACATCAATATACACAATTCCTTATATCCAATTTACATCTACCAAATTATACAAAGTCCAAACCACCTCTAAAACATGTAGGAGAGAATTAAATCTTACCTTAACAAGCTTGGCTCCTTAACGTTGCTGAAATTTGTAGATTTAAGTAACAAACGTTCTTGCTGCCCCAAGGACTAATTCACGTTGCTAATCACTTGAATGCTTAAAACACCTTAGAATTCTTAATATTTGGCATCAAAATCGTGAGCTTAAACTTGCACAGCCATGGCCGTGAGCTGCCATGGCTTGAACTCTCTCTCTCTAATTCACAATTGTGGAAGATGAACTATGAAATGAATGACTAATCTTAGTCATCAAATTAGGCTATATATGCTGCCTAAGAAGAGGACACATGCCCCACTTATGGCATGGACCAATCAGATTTGGCCATGCTATAGTGGGGTCCATTTTGGGCACTAATGTCTTGATTAATGTTAATTAATCACTAATCCCCACTTAATAATCTAATCATGGTTAATTAATCCCTAATCTCCACTAATATTTCTATACTAGTTGAAATTTATAAGCAAATCGTGCACTAATTAAAATCGGGGATTAAAAGTCTCTATCTCATATCCCAAAATAATCTTGTCCTTAAATTTATATCAATTAGCTTACGAATAATTCAACGTACAAAAATACGGGATATAACATCCTTCCCCCCTTTGGAACATTCGTCCTCGAATGTTAAACTAGTCTCATAAGGTCTTATAAAATTTCGGGGAAGTCTCCTTCATTGCTATAACATATAGTTTCATCTACCAATCAATATAATCAAGTGAGGAATTTAGATTACCTGTAGGCATAGGGAACAAGTAAGGATACTTATTCTTCATCTCATCTTCGGCTTCCCAGGTCATCTCTTCCCGATTATTATTTCGCCACAATACTTTGACGGAAGCCACATCCTTAGTACGCAACTTTCTAACTTGCCGGTCAAGTATAGCTATAGGGTTCTCCTCGTAAGACAGCTCCTCCGTTACCTGGACATCATCCACGGGGAATACTCTAGAAGGGTCACCAATACATTTGCGAAGCATTGACACATGAAAGACTGGATGCACTGCTTCCAAATCAGATGGTAGGTCCAGCTCATAGGCAACCTTACCTACCCTACGAATAATCTGGTAAGGCCCAATGTACCTCGGACTAAGCTTTCCTTTCTTGCCGAATCTCATTACACCCTTCATGGGTGACACCTTCAAGAACACCCAATCACCAATCTGAAACTCTAAGTGTCGACGTCGATTATCTGCATATGACTTCTGTCGACTCTGGGCTGCTAATAACCCCTCCTGAATAAGCTTCACCTTATCAAAAGCTTGCTGAATCATGTCTGGGCCTATTAATGTAGTCTCACCAACATCAAACCAGCCAATAGGTGACCTGCACTTCTTTCCATATAAGGCCTTATACGGTGCCACCTGGATACTAGAATGATAGCTATTATTATAAGCAAACTCGATAAGTAGCAAATGATCATCCCAGCTACCTCTGAAGTCAATAATACAGGCCCGCAACATATCCTCCAGTGTCCGAATAGTATGCTCGGCCTGTCCGTCAGTCCGAGGGTGAAATGCTGTGCTAAGACTCACCTGTGTCTCCAATCCCTTCTAGAATGATCTCCAGAAGTTAGCTGTAAACGGAGCTCCTCTGTTCGATATAATAGATGTGAGAACCCCGTGAAGTCTCACTATCTCCTTGATATATAACCTTGTACAGTCCTCAGCTGAATAAGTAGTCCTGACTGGGAGAAAATGGGCTGATTTTGTTAGCCTTTCCATAATAACCCATATTCTGGAATCTTCAGCCGCATGTATTACTTCTCGACTTCTTTAAAAGACTTTAACTGTCACTCTACTTTTTAGCTTTTAATCTCAATCCTTAGAGTTGGCTACCGAGTAGCGCTGGAGTTCCCCATATAATAACTTCACATAGCTGCTTTGTGCTCTGTCTATCATTAACTGGTATAATTCGGAAAGAATTTTTTTTTATTTGACATATAAATTCACTATCTTCTAGTAACCAGCTAGTTCTGATCGTCTCGCTTAAACCATTTTATAATTCCCTTAACCCAACTTGTAACACTCTAGGCACATTATCTCGTGTCATTTCTTTATCTTTAATTCAAACTCTTCTATTGCCGCTTTACTCAGATTTTGCTCTTAGTTTTCCTATTGCGCGTCCTATTGCAATCTTTACAAGAATATGCATAGGTGCTCAAATTAGCCCAAGAAATACCTTAGCGTCGTTTCACTAGCCTTCATGCTTTACCTCGCATTCTCCTCTCGTATCTTTCGATCGGCATCGGGGCTCAACTATGGCCATGTCCTATTTGCCCTCAGTACTAATTCTATCTCGATAATTTGGCTCAAACCATCTTACACCTTCCCTTACTGTAACCCATATCACAACCGCATTGTTATTACCGAATCCTTACTCTTCTTATCAAGTACTCACTTGGTCTCACTCTTAGCATACAAATATTCGTAGGTTGCATAACTATTCTTGTACCACTTATATAAAGTATATTCAATCTTAGTCATAGTCTTTCCTTCTCCTGGTTCATTCTGCTTTACATATCTCCTCCGTACTAAAATTCGCTCGTAGCCTATCTTGTCATACTCCTTTCCCTTCCTTTATCCACCCTTTGATTTTCTCACTTCGTACTATAGGAGATTTTCTATTCCTTCTCCTTTGCTACTTATAGGTCGCAGTATCATTAGCGAACAACTCTATTGCCCACATCTTAGCCTACAATCCAGCATAGCATTGCTATCCTTTACAATATCTCTTAAGTTACTCGTTACCATTCTCTTATCGTATTCTTTCTTTTTTTACAAGCACCCACTTTCTAATGTCATATTATTCAAGATCCTTACAAAAATTTCTCAACACTGTCTCAAATACCCTCCTGACTTCTATCCATTTATTCTTTGGCTTTCAGATCTTACTAACCTGTTTTAGCAAGGGATCTCACTTGAAGTTTAAGCATCCATCTCAAATATATTGCAGTGTCCATTGTTTCCATCTTACACTTGCATTTCTCTTACCCGCTTCCCCCCTTAAGGGTGTACTTATACCATTATCCGTCTATATTCTGCTCTATGTCCCTATTTCCAATCTCAAATTCATCTGATCCTTTTTCCAATTCGCTTGGTATACTGTACCATATCCATGTCTTTTCCTTATGATGTATAACTTTGATTATCCACGTACGAAACCTTAACAAAATCAAGAAGCGACGAGAACCTTTCTATTTATAGTATAAAATCTCATCTGATAATCTGTACTCGAGTAATGCGACCAATGTAGCAACTCATCCAAGGCCACATTCCACTTACTCCAATCAATAATTAATTAGTACTTGTAGTCGTTCCAATCTCAATTAGGTAGCACTTATATTCCGACGATAAGTGTCCAAAGTTCTCTTGTAATATTATCTTTATCCCAACCTATATCATCTGTTTCCTTTAATAAATTTACAATACATTATTTGCTCCTCAAGCCTACCATCTTTGTCCTTTAAGGATTCCACTATTTTCGAGATGAAGTCGTGTACACGCAGTACTCCTTTATGCCTTATGCCTTATGCCCTTTTGCCCTTGTTGTGTGCTCAGTACTTGTTACACCTCGAAAAATTCCCCGTTAGTGTACAGTGAATAGACGAGCGAGGGGTATGATGTATACGAGGGTTGGATAAGTAAGAGATAGTATTTGATGATCCTAATTAAGATTTCCAAAGACATTCGAGTTAAGGAAAGAAAGTTGTTAAGGGAAGTGAGTCGCAAGTCGAGTGTAACGGATGAGGATTACGAGTATTAAGTTAATGATATCTTAATGACCCTTTGAGGAAGAGTTATAACGTCCCTTATAATGGTAATGAAATGTTGAACAAGTGTTAAGAAGGTTCCATAAGGATCGGAGATCAAACGAGTCGACGAAATAACTCTCGAAAAACTGGGCAAACATACGGCCAGACATACTGGCCGTATAAGATCTACGGACCGTATGTCCAGCCGTAGATCCAGCCCAGCATGTCATGATTCACTGGACCAAATATACGGTTCAACATACGGTCAGTAGATTTTATACGGACCGTATGTTGGTCCGTATATCTTGGTCGGGCCTGAACCTGATTTTAATATAAGGGACCTCACTTCATTTTATTTTCATTTCATTCTTGACCTCTCCCATTCAAGAAACCTCTAGAGTGTTCCATACATTTCATCCATAAGAAAACAATAGAAATCATAGATCAACAACAAGAAATCAAGTGAATCAAGTGAAGGAAACCCATTAAAAGTCATACAAATCAAGAAAACCCAAGAGAGATGAAATAGGGTTTTTGTGCAAGAAGTGTATCATCAATCAAGGCTTATTCCTCTATCATCTAAGGTGAGTTTCATGACCTATTCATGTTAATTGAAGTGTTATTAAGTTGAAACACATGGATGGTAGAAGTGTATAGCAAATGGGTCATCAAATGTGTGAATAGTATTATTATGGAGTAGTAGTTGGATTGAATCATGGAAATGAATATGTTGATGTTATGAATGTGTTACAAATGATATTTAGAACATGAAATAAGCATTGGATACGAAAGGATGCGATAGTGAACCTTAGTTATAAATTATGGAGAATTGGGATGGAATTGTGGAATGCGAATCACGTAGATGAATGACGATTGTTGCTAGCGATATTCTGATTGTTATTATGAATGTTGGGAGTTGATATGGAATATGGCGGAAAGTAGTATAAACAAAGGAAATGCTGCCCAAATTTCTATAGCTTTAGTAAGTATGTTTTCACGATGATATAGCTAATGTCGATACGAATTCTCTTGAAGGTATTAACAAGTGCATTAAAGGAGAACGAGCAAGCGATAGAATAGCTAAACGACGAAGGTATGTAAGGCTCCACCTTTTCTTCCAAGGCATGAATCCTATGCATGACTATCCTTCCTCTTGTGATTTCCTACATCCCAAAAGACTAAAGGCCTATGTTCATGAATGGTCATACGAGATAAGAAATGCGATATGAATACGACGATGATAATGCCAAGCTTAAGCCTATAGACCACGATATAATGTACCTATGAAGCTAACGAAGTTTACTATGATCCACTAATGTCTTCTTCATGTACACTCACCTTAACGTAGTCCTTCCAAGGTGAGATATGACGACTATGGTTACTCCATAAAGTAATCGGGGGTTTACGACCTTAAGTCACCCCGACATAGTTATGCTTGCTTATGAGCCCTAAGATATAAATTGATGATATATGTATAATGATATTAACTTATGATATGGCTATGAAACGAATGATAGTGATGACTTTATGATGATGTGATTCCACCGTGCCTAGATGGCCGGGCATGTCACCGCTAAGGCGGGCTGCTATGTTTACACCGAGCCTAGAGGGTCGGGCATGACACCACTAGTGGGCGGCATATGATGGTTACCCGGACGCGGGTTACCGACATGATGATGTATGATTGATACGACGATGCATGTATGGTATGATGATATATATGTGATATGATAAAGTATGCGTTATGATAATGCACATGGTATGCTCATGTATGACGAATGTATATGTTAGGTAATGATGCTTAACAAAGGACGCAGGTTGTATCTCCATCTCATGATTTACGATGTTCCTATTATGCTTATTTCATTCATTTTACATACTCAAGACAATGTTCGTCGACGTCCGTTTTCTTTGGGCCCTCGTGTTCATACCCGCGGTGTAGGCAAGGAGATCGGTTCGATCCATAGGAGCTAGTAGGCTGACTTTGAGCACTCCATTGTCCGGAGGTGCCATTGATTATTCTTTTGGTACATATATGTATATATCCATGATTGGGCACGACGGGGTCCTGTCCCGTCCATATGTCTAGTACTCTAGTAGAGGCTCGTAGATACGCATGTGTGGGTAGTATGATCCCATGGTCTCCATATATATGTATGCGTATG
>NW_026726631.1:0-63719 GCF_029784015.1 Lycium ferocissimum | reverse complement strand
TGTATATGAATGAATGTAATAGTGTGCTATGACCATGGATATGGATGATTGGAAGTAAATTGAGAATTAAGGATAATGTTGGTGAATAAAGACTATTGTTATGATGTGGTGAATGTTATTATTGATGTTTGGGAGTTGATATATGGTATGGAGGAAGTAGTATAAATAAAGTAGATGCTATCTAATTTTCTCTAGCTTTAGTCATGTATGCTAAGCTACCGATTTTCTAATGATAGTATAACTCTAATAAAGGTAGAAACGTGAGCATTGAAGGAGAACGTGCAAGTGATAGAATAGTTGAACGGAAAGGTATGTAAGGCTAACCCTTCTTTCATAAGGCATGGTTCCTTGGCCAAATATCTATTCTTGTATGAGCCTATGATGTCCTCCAAATGATTCTATCTTTAAAAGCTACTAAGCTCATGATTCTCGATATGTTACGATTGTACTAAATTCCTTATATGATGAGTAATCCTCTAGGGATAGATGAAATGAACGACGATAGCTATGATGCTAAAGATGCTTATGAGCTTTTATGTATATGTGCCTATGTATGACTATTATGAAACCCCGAGCTTATATGGCCGGGTAGAATATATATATATATATATATTGCGCGCGCACCACTGCAGTTGGGTACGGATAACCCTGAGCCTTGGTAGGGCCAGGTATGTATACTCACCGAGCCTTGCCATGGCCGGGTATGTGAAACACCGAACCTTCGCGTCGGGTATCTTATATGATATGAATGTGAATACGAATATGCTATGAATATGAAAATGGATACGAAATGTAAATGAGTACGGAAACGAGTACGGATACGAATACGGATGTATGTACACAATCATGCATTAGAAATGGAAAGTCCCTATGAAAAGTAAGTAAGTGTTTATGACGATGATACTACTATCTCCCATCCTATGCTATTTCTTATGTTGTCTATTATGCTTTCATAATGATGTTGATCATGCTTTACATACTCAGTACATTCATCGTGCCGCGTCCTTTGTTTGTGGACGCCGCGTCATGCCCGCAGCGTGGCAGTGAGACAGGCTTGATCCATAGCTTTATTACTCAGGGACTACATAGCGGAGCTCCATTTCATTCGGAGCTACAATTTTTGGTATTTATTCTTTTGTGTACATACTTATGGGAATGGCGGGGTCCTGTCCCGCCTATATGATATGACATACTATCCTTAGAGGCTCGGAGACATGTGTATATGGTTAGATGTATTTGGCCTTGTCGGCCCATATTTTGGATATCATTTTGTTAGCCTCGTCTGCTTATGTACATTTATATGGGCATTGTTATTGATGGTGATATATATGTATTGTTGCCCCATGGAAATATTATGAATGAGGGATAAAAGTATGATTTAGCTATGTGGCTCACCTAGATATAAATGTGAAAGTGTGATAAGAGGTGCCCGGGTGGGTTAGCACCGGGTGCCCGTCGCGGCCCTTCGGTTGGGTCGTGACAGAAAATATCTACATATATATAAGCATGCATGAGAGCCCAAGGAAACGCCATGACTCTAACGGAGTGACATAAGGTCGGTAAACCTCCGATTACCATTATGGAACTATCATCATGAACATATCTCGCCTTGAAGGAACAATAACCATATGATGAGATCAACATCAATAAATAAGATCAATAACCATAAATCAAGATCAAAATAATGAAACAAATATCAATAATGTCATAAGAACATCAAGAACCATAAGTTTCTAGTATTTCTAGGAATAGGGACATTATGGATGTCATTTGTGTAAGTTTGATATCAATATGATCATGCCACAAGAAAGAAAGGGACGGCCTTAACATACCTCGTCGTCGACTTAACCACTCAATGTCTATCCTCCCGAGCTTGCAAATCTACATTCAAGATGATTCGCACTAAGTTTAAATCATTGAAACGCTTATAAGATCAAGCTAAACTATTAGATAAGCTAACGAAATTTGGGCAACATTTCCCCTATAACACCTACTTCCATCAAACTCCAAAACAACTCCCGAACATCAATAAAAACATCAAAAATATCATACCCAAGAGATTACAGTCAAACTAGGCTAAAATCCATTCAAATCTTCTTTTCAAATTCAATCCATAGCCATCAACCACAACACAAGAGTTTATGACTTTTCTCCATAACTCCTTTCATTGGTAAGACTTGTTTAACCTTCAAATCAACTCAACATAAGAAACAAGATAAAGAACATACCTTATACTTGAAGAACTTTAGCCACACCAACTTACTCCAAATCTTATTCTCCATAACTTCATCTTGAAGCAAGAACCAACACTTTTTATGAACTAGTTGAGGATTTTTATGGCTTGATCTTCTCTTGATTTGATTTGGGATGTTTATGGATGTTTGAGAGAGATTAGAAGGTCACTAGGGATTTATTTTGGTGAATAAATGAGGCCTAAGTCATGGAAAAATCAATTTGTAGGCCAAAACAAAATTTTCCACCGACCTTCAATTTTCTGGAAATTTTGGGCAAAGTATGGCCAAAAGGTACGGGCCGTACTTCAAAGTACATCCACTACTTCCAGCCCGTCCTTGGAAGGTCAAAATTTCCAACTTTCTAGAAATTTCGGGTAAAGTACGTCCAAAATGTACGGGCCGTATTTTAGCCTTTACTTTTCAGAATTGCGATCTGTCAGTTGCATTGGAAAGAAGACTCGCTGAACTTGAAATTACATTGGTTATGAATTTCATAACTCCTTATATTCTAGGAGATTTACCTCTCTCAAATTGGACCAAAAATTTCTGTCCATAATTCTGCCAAGTTTTCCCAAAGTTTCGACAAACTTAATTCCTTCAATTCGCTTGATCCCAGAACCTTTAGACACTTGCTTAAAACTTGTTAAAAGTATTTTGTAACATTATAAGGGTCCTATAACCTCTCTAATCTTACTGTAGTTTACTTAGGACGCAAATGTCATGAATTTTTTGAGGTGTAACATCCAGGTAGGTTACGGCTTACCTTATGGTTAGACTTCGGTTAGTAAATAATATGTAGAGTTAGTGATTGTCAGAGACAGCATCTTACGCCTTCGGGTATGAAGTTGGGATGGATTCTTAGGTTGGTATTATTGTTGACTATGGCTTGTCGTCTTATTGTGTTCTATTGAGTGGTTGCCTTATTATGATTTATTGGCTTGTCGCCACGTGATTGATTCTAGAGTTGATGCTTAGTGATTTCCTTATGATTTGGAGAGCGTATTTATCATCGTTGAGATTGTAGAAAGGGAAAGTAAGGTTATGATATTGATATTGTGATTGAGATATGTGTCCATGAGCGGCACGATTGATTCTTATATTCTTGTTGGCGTTGTTGTCATGCATACACTCATTTCTACGTATATTGGGATTAGATGCTTAGTCGTCTTATCATGTTTGAGATATGGCTATCCCTCACTTATTGGTATTATCTTGGATAGAGGAAAGAACTTGACTTGTTATTGATATCGAGAGATGTGTCCAGGTGGGCCACGATTGATTAGATATGTTGTCTTCATTCATTGATATTATGTAGTGTACTCAATATCATCTTTCATGATACCCTGATATGTGTCCAGGTGTGGCACGATTGTCATTGATATAATCTTGTTGGCATTGTTATCATGTATGCATTCATACTCATATATTTGGATCGTGTATATATATATATATATATATATATATATATATATATATATATATTGTATCGGGTTGCACGTACCGCAACACTGACTGGGATCGAGTTGCACGTTCCGCAACACCGACTTGGATCGGGCTGTGCACCGTAGCAGGTACATAGACTTCGCGGGTCCCCCATGGTTCATGACTTTTGGAGCGTAGACATCGTCCGCCTGAAGCGTGTGTGTATCATTGCATTGCATTGCATTCATATTTCATTCACTCATACATCTGATTTCTGGTAGTGGTTACTTTTGTATCGTACGATGTTCGTGATTATTGATTTCCTGGTTGGTTACTGATATGAGATTGTCGTGTGCCTGACTAATATATATTCGAAAATTGATCGGAGTCGAGGAGTAGAAACTTTCTCCTAGGTTGAGACTTGAGGATCCGAAGTAACATTGTTGGCTGTGATAGTGTTTATGGTTATTCTGTGGAATCGTGGAAAAACTTGGCAAGACTTGTATTTAGGTGCTTCATCATAGGCTATGATTCGGTTATTGGTCCTTATGTACTTGAGTTGTTATTCTTGGACTGTGTGGTGTGTATACCTGATTGTGAGCATGCCTATTCTTCAGTCTCTTACTTTATATATGTTGACTAACTGTTGTCGCCCTATGATGCCTACTCAGTACATGTTGTTTGTACTGATGCTATCTTGCTACACTCCTTTTTGGGGTGTAGAGTTTGAGATAGGTTCTGCTTCTACTTCTCGAGGCTAATTTTCGAGGCCTGGATTGCAAGTGTCTAGGGTGAGCATCTGACGAGTTGCTGCCCGGAAGCTCATCTATCTTGTCTTTATATTCCATCATTCAGACAACTTTTCATTTGACTTTCAGACTTGTATGTTAGACATTCTTGTAGTTGCTCTTGTACGAGTCAGAATAGTTCCTTGGGGATTGTATTAATATTCCGCACTTATGATTATTTTTTATTCAGGCTTCTACTTATTTTGCTCTATTTACTTTATTGTTGTTTGAATTGATGATTTGGGAAAGGGTTCGCCTACCGAGGTGGGAAACGGTAGGTGCCCACGCGACTTAGTTAATTTGGGTCGTGACACATTTTTTTTTGATCCAGTCCCAAATTATATTGAAGTCCAAAGGAAATGCGTTGCAGCATTTTAAAACGGGCTTAAGGCCCAAAACTTATCTTTTATAATTTCCAAATTTCTACAAGGGCGGAAGGCCCGAATCTATAACTCAGTTTCATTTTAAAATCATTTACACTTAACCAAGTTGTCAAACTAGTTTTAAACTTGAGAAATTTGGTATTGATTCCATGCAAATGTTATATTAGGCGAGGTTTGAAAGCATTTAGGCGACTTCCTAATAATAATAAGTGTTTTTCTTAAGTTCTAACATTCATAGGGGTTTCAATATTATACAAGAGTCTTTTACAAACACATATGGATATATTAACATGTAAATTATGAGAAGAGTTTAGGCTGGTGGGCCTACCTAAGCCCACCAGTTGCCTATTTTCACCCATAGGTGGGCGTTCAATATATTAGCTTCCCTTACTTTCTCTTCAGACTCGATCAAGAAATGAGAGGCCCAACAGGTTTTATGCAGAAGAGGACGACCCAAATGGCCCATGATGAAGTTCCATGCGGACAAAGAAAAGGGGAATAAAGGAATACGGTTAGAAGGTATCTATACTTAGTAATTCACATAACGAAAGACTAGAGATGTACACAAGATATATTCACATATACATATAACATATATCATGTTTCTTCCAATTTATGTACGCACGAAGAAGTTAGCCCAAATGAGAGAACAGGCCCAATTACTATAATAAGACACAATACGGGGAAACAGGTCAAAACAATGATACACAATTGAACGGCTATGAAACAAGCCCAGTGCCAACAAGTTCAGAATAACCTAGCCCAATTTCAGAAAAGTAAACAGATTTATTCATAAACCTTGGACATGATAGACCTAGAGTATACTTGATATACAAGACATAAGTTGTTCATGAATTTGTTGGCATGGAACATTTAGGAAAATTTGGGACCAAAAGTGGAATAATTGAAAGTTGGAAATCATGCATTCTTGGCCATTTGGCCGTGTGGTGTTGGGGATGGCCCCACACATTTTGTGGCCAATTTTAATTGGTCCAACACATGTGTGGGCCATGGGACACATGTATAACTCTTATATGAAGCTCAAAAGATGACTAAGTAGTCATCTTTCCCATTCCCACACTTAGAAAAAAAAAAAGAACCTTGATGAACTACTAAGGCCATTCGGCCAAGACCCTAGAAATTCAAGTCCAAATTGAGCCATCACAAAAATATTTTCTTCAAGCAAATCCACTAATTGAGGTCCCTAGGTAACGTGGAAGTGTTGTTGGAGCGAACAAACCATCCGTTTTATCAATCGCAAACCCTAGCCTAGTTGTGAAGTTGAAGAAGAAAAGGTAAGATTTAATCTTGTTTTATGTGTTATGAATGATGTATGCATGTTGTAGTATGCCAAAATGATGAAATTCATGAAATATGGCATGTTGGACAAGTTGAGCCGTGCATGGTTGTAGCCGTGATGTGTGTGTTGTGTAGGAGTGATGAACTAAATCCTATGTAGCATGTTTAGTTGTTGTAGTGTGTTGAAATGAATGAAAATCATGAAGTTGGTAAGTTGGGGTGGTGGCCGAATATGGCCATGTGAAGTGTGAAAAGAATGAATTAATTCTATTTGGAATTTTGATTGTTGTCGTTATGAATTCTATGTTGACGATAAGAGTTTAATGACTCAAGATTGATATTGTAATTGTTATGGGCTGATTTGGAGGTGATTGTGCATTTGATGTAATTTCTATATTTGTGAGAATGACATTGTTAGAGTGTGGATTGTTGGTGCAAATCATGATTCGGAAGTTAGGAATGTGTTATGGATGTGTTCTCGGGTTTGGGGTGGTTTCGGGTAAATTGGAGCATTTGTTGGATTGTTTGAAATATTGTATGAATTGTTTAAAATGTTCTTGAATGTTGTTGGTATGGGTTCGGACTAGTATTTGAATGTATAAGCGTTGATGTTGGCTTGAATGTAAGCCGTTGAATTGAATATAATGAATGTTGTTGGATTATGTAGAAAGAGTATTTAATGTTAGAATGCGTTTTGAATTGATTATTGATGTTGCTAGTTTGGTTGTTGGTGTTGTTGTTGTTGATTTGGCCGAGTTAAATTCTCGGGTTGGCCTATTTACGGGGAAATGCTGCCCAAATTTCGTAGAATTAAGTGCTAGTTTGGAATTAAATGCCTAAACGTCTATAGCTAATATTTGATATCCGTTGACGTTGTGTAGACCTTGGGAGCCCGAGACGTAGGTTGGGATTAGCTTGAGTTGGATTAGCTTTGAGAGCGGACGAGGTATGTAAAGCTCAACCCTTCCTTCTTTTGGCATGCCTTAGTTATAAATAGGCTATGACACGAGCCTCGAGGAAATTCTATTCTCGCAATCCGAGCATGTCTATGATTCTTATTTGTTTCTTGGTATTCGTATGCTTGATGTGATGAAATATTGGCCCTTATGTCTTTGGAATAATTGATTTTCAAATGTTGCATAAAAAGTTTTGTTTTTAAAGAGTTCCGTAACTACGAACGACCGTAACTTTCACAGAAAGGCTCGGATTGCCTCGATATGTTCGTAGGAGATTGTATGGCGTATGATGAGTATGTTTTCCATAGGCGGGCCCGGCTCGGGTCGACACCCGTCCGTGGGTCCCGCGACTTTCCTTTATGTAACTCCTGATGACTTTTGAAAGAATTTGGTATGGCTATTATCCCGATTTCCAAGTATGGTCATTTTACTTATCTTTTGAGTCTATGATAATGATTTTATACATATGGTTACTCACGACTCGCTCGTGCATTCTCGTTGTATCTTTCGCCGAGTCCCGGCCGGTATGTTGTCGTGCGCACTATGTTATACTCCGGTGTTATGCCGTGTTATGGTTCGCCGAGCCCCTCGCTGTAGGGGGCCGGTTCCGCTTATATTTGGTGTTATCGCCGTGTATGGCGTTATGATGTGTTATGATGTGTGACGGGGATATGGAGATTTGAAACTTTCTCGGTGTTATGCCGTGTTATGGCGCCATCGACGGCGGCGACCATATTTTCTCGAGCCCTATGCATGATTTGTATTTTGAAAATAAACATTTTGGTATTTGGATATGCACTTACTTTCCGTACTTCGTTTCGATTATGACTCGCATTTGTTTACTATATCTTCTCGCTTTGCATACTCGCACATATTTCGTACCGACCCCTTTCTTCGGGGGCCGCGTTTCATGCCCGCAGTGTACACGTACGCTTCGGTGATCCGCCGCCCAGGACACCTATTCTCGTTGTTTGGAGTGCTCCCTTTATTCCGAGCCCACATTTTGGTATATATTCGTTCGCCGCATATGTATTTGTTTGTTCGGGGCACGGCGGGGCCCCGTCCCGTCATATGATTCTCGTTGGTCCGTTTAGAGGTCCGTAGACGTATATGTGGGTTATGCCTATTCGCATAGGTGTGTTCGTATGTTATATGTTCTGGGCGATCCCATTCGCCATGGCAGCCTTGTCGGCTTGCATTTGTATATGTTTTGGGCCGTTGCGCCATTTGATAGCCTTGCCGGCTTCTGATATATATATATATATATATATATATATATATATATATATATATATATGTACGTTTGAGACAGTTTGAGATAATTTGAGACAAAACCGATATTTGTATACGCATAAGCCATCCGTATGTGATTCGGATTAATGAATGTGTTTGGGTGCCCGCCGGGCACTAGTCACGGCCTACGGGTCGGGTCGTGACAAAAGTGGTATCGCAGCGGTTCGTCCTCGGAATGTCTACGACCGTGTCTAGTAGAGTCTTGTTTATCGGTGTGTTGTGCACCACATCTATAAACAGGAGGCTACAGGACATTTAGGATGTTATCTTTCCTTCTGATCTTAGATCGTGCGATAGAGCCGTGTTATCGGATGACTCTTCTCTAACGAAATGTTATGTTTTCAGCGATGCCTCCGAGGAAGGCCACAACGCCCGTGGGGGCAAGTCTACAAAGAAGCAGAGAGAGACACCCAGCCCGAGAGTTACTAGGGCCCGTGCCGAGCCCGTACCGAGATTGTGCCCCCGACAGCCGCCCGCCACACCACCGCATCGAGGGGCTTCGGAGCAGCCGACACCGCAGTCGGGGGGCTCCACCCCTACTCCCGAGGTTCGAGTGCCCGAGCCTCCGCCCCCCCTGGGGGCGGATGATTGGGCCATGCGAGAGGCGGTCCAGTTATTGACCCGATTGGTAGCAGGGCAGGCCCACAGGCACGGAGTAGGGGGTGATCAGGCGGACCGACGTGACAGTTCGAGGGCCCGTGATTTTCTGACATGTAATCCACCAGAGTTTTTTGGGTCGAAGCCCGCGGAGGACCCTCGTGAGTTTATCGTACGATGTCGCGTACATTACGGTTGATTAAGGCGACCGAGATCGAGTCTCGTCGAGATGGCATCATACCGCCGCGGGATGTAGCCGCAAATTGGTATGAGTCCCGGGTATTGTCCGTAGGTGAGGGTGCCCCTCCCACCGTGTGGGGCGAGTTTATCGAGGCCTTCCTTGCCCATTTTCTCGCCTCCGCAGCCACGGCGAGCCGTAGCAGACAGATTCCTCGCTATCGACAGAGGGGCAGGACCGTCCGGGAGTACAGTTTGGAGTTTGACTCGTTGGCCAGATATGCGTCCGCTTATGTAGCTGATATGACTGACCGGATGCACCGGTATGTGATGGGACTAGATCGCTATTTGGTCGATAGTTGTTTGGTGATGGCGGCCCAGCCAGGTATGGATATTGCCCGTGTCCAGGCACACGCCCGTGGTATGGAGGACCGGCACGAGGGCGTCACCGATAGAGATTATGATAGGGGCCAGCCCAAGAGGGCTAGATTCGCTGGGTATTCTGGGGAGTTTCGAGGCAGGCAGCCTCAGCAGCAGCAGAGCAGATATCCTCCCCAGCCAGCACGGAGCACACCCCCACAGCTCGCCGGCAGGAGATCAGAGGGTGCAGGATATTCAGGGGTGCCGCAGCTCCGTGGTTTCGGTGCCCACGGGGGACAGAGGTTCCAGCCAGCTGAGGCCACCCAGACCTCCGTGTTCCCACTGTGGGAGGCAGCACCCTGGAGAGTGTTTTCGTGCCACCGGTGCGTGTTTTACTTGTGGCCGTCAGGGCCATCTGATGAGAGATTGCCCGGTTAGGGGTGGTGCAGGTAGCGCAGCTCAGCCGGTGGTTCATCTTCATCCTCAGTAGCTATGCGCCCTGCGGGGCGAGGTATGCCAGCACCAGCAGGCCGCGGCAGAGGTCGTGGCGGAGTTCCCGGTTCTAGCGGTCCTTCGAACCGCATATATGCCTTAGCCAGCCGACAGGACCAGGAGGCGTCGCCTAATGTTGTTACAGGTATATTACTGGTCTTCTCTCGAGATGTATATGCACTGATAGATCCCGCTCTACTTTATCATATATTTCTCCCCTTGTTGCTAATAAAATTGGGATAGAATCTCGAACCGATAGAGCCTTTTGAGGTAGCTACACCGGTAGGGGATTCGTTATAGCCAGCAGTGTTTATAGAGATTGTTCGGTAATTATCCGTGACCGCCGCACTAAGGCGTATCCGGTAGAGTTAGATATGACCGAGTTCGATGTTATTATGGGTATGGATTGGCTAGCTCCTTGTTATGCTAATGTTGATTGTCGTTCAAAAGAAGATAGTCCGTTTCCAATTTCCAGGGGAACCAGCTATAGAGTGGGCAGTGTAATACAGAATCGCCGAGGGGTAAGTTTATTTCATACCTCAAGGCAAGAAAAATGATCAGAAAGGGCTATATTTATCATCTGGTTCGTGTACATGATTTAGAAGCAGAGGCACCGACTCTTCAGTTAGTCCCAGTGGTTAATGAATTTCTAGATGTATTCCCAGATGAGCTTCCATGTCTTCCCCCCGAGCGGGAGATAGAGTTCGCCATTGATCCGTCGCGATACTCACCCTATATCTATTCCTCCGTACGTAATGGCACCCGCAAATTGAAGGAATTGAAGGAGCAAGAGGGATTTATTAGAGAAGGGCTTTATTAGGCCCAAGACATCACCCCGGGGAGCGCCGTATTGTTTGTGAGGAAAGAAGGATGGGTCGCCGCGGATGTGTATTGATTATAGGCACCGAATAAGGTAACCATCAAGAATAAATACCCCTCCCCAGGATTGATGATTTGTTTGATCGCCAGCAGGTGCCGTGTTTCTCGAAGATAGACTCCGCGGTCGCTATCACCAGTGCGGGTACGAGAGGTCGATATTCCTAAGACAAAGATTCAGACCCGATATGGGCATTATGAATTCGTAGTGATGTCTTTTGGCCGACTAATGCTCCACCGTATTTATGGACCCGATGAATCGGTATTCGACCGTTCTTAGATATGTTCGTGATTGTATTTATTGATGACATCCTCGGTTTATTCACGATCAGAAGCGTGAACATGCAGATCATTTGAGGACGGTACTTGGCGTACTCCGGCACCAGAAATTGTATGCTAAATTTTCTAAATGTGAATTCTGGCTGACTTCAGTGGCATTCCTGGGGCATATTATTGGAGCTGATGGCATCCGGGTGGATACCCAGAAGATTGAGGCCGTAAAGAATTGGCCTAGACCTACGACACCTACTGAGGTGCGTAGCTTTCTGGGATTGGCCGGTTATTACAGGAGATTCGTAGAGAAGTTTGCTTCGATTTCAGCGCCTTTAACAAGGCTGACTCAGAAGGGAGCTAAGTTCCAGTGGATTGATGCTTGTGAACGCAGCCTTCCGCCGTCGAAAGAGAAGTTGACTACGCTCTCCAGCCCCGACCCTTCCCGAGGGACCGGACGGTTATGTGATTTATTGTGATGCCTCCGTGTTGGTTTGGGGTGTGTATTGATGCAAAGACGGCGCAGTTATAGCTTATGCTTCCCGGCCCGTAAAGCATGAGAGAAATTATCCTACCCACGATCTGGAGCTAGCCGCGGTAATTCATGCTTTGAAGATGTGGAGACATTATCTATATGGTGTTCACGTTGATATTTATACAGATCACAAGAGCCTCCAGGACATCTTTAAGCAGAAGGAGCTGAATTTACGGCAGAGGAGGTGGTTAGAGTTGCTGAAAGACTATGATGTTGATATTCTATACCATCCTGGGAAAGCTAATGTTGTGGCAGATGCACTCAGCCGTAAGTCTATGGGCAGTCTAGCGGACGTGCTATCTGCAAGGAAAGAAATGGTTCGTGAGATCCACCAGCTAGCTAGTCTTGGAGTCCGCTTGGCTGATTCTGGAGATATTGGGGTTTCTGTTCGAGAAATTGCTAAATCCTCTATTACGGAGAGATTAAGCGGCGTCAAGAGAGGATCCTATTCCGGCACAAGACAGAGACACAGCCCCTTGAAAGGAGAAGACCCCGTTCGAGATTACACCGATGGAGTATATTACACAAAAGCGCATTATGTGTACCGATGTTGCGTGTGGCCGCGGCGACAAAGTTATGGGCGAGGCACATTATGCCCGTTATTCCGTTCACCTGTGGTCGACGAAGATGTATCATGATCTCGTATGCTTATACCGGTGGGATGGTATGAAAAGAGACATAGCAGTTCGTCGCTCGCTGCCCAAATTGCCAAGCAGTTAAGATCGAGCATCGAAGCCCGTGGATTATTACAGAGATGGAGATACCGTCGTGGAAGTGGGAAATCATTAATATGGACTTTATTACAGGCTTACCTCGCACTCCACGGAGGTATGATTCCATATGGGTTATTGTTGATAGGCTGACAAAATCAGCCCATTTCCTCCCAGTCCGGACTACGTATTCAGCTGAGGATTATGCCAGGTTATATATTAAGGAGATTGTGAGGCTTCACGGAGTTCCCATATCTATTATCTCCGACAGAGGTGCCCACTTACCGCCCAATTTCTCGAGATCATTTCAGAAGGATTGGGGACACAGTGAGTCTTAGTACAACATTCCATCCTCGGGGCCCGACGGACAAAGCCGAGCGCACTATTCGTACGCCGGAAGATATGTTGCGGCCGTGTTATTGATTTCGTGGGTAGCCGGGATGATCATTTGCCGCTTGTTGAATTTGCTTATAATAACAACTACCACTCCAAAGATTCGATGGCACCATACGAAGCACTTTATGGCAGAAATGCAGATCACCGATCGGTTGGTTTGATGTTGGCGAGACTAAATTAATTGGCCCGTATATGATCCAAGAAGCATTGATAAGGTGAAACTTATTCGGGAAAGGTTATTAGCGGCCCGTAGTCGACAGAAATCATATGTAGATAATCGCCGTCAACATTTAGAGTTTCAAATTGGTGATTGGGTATTCCTGAAAGTGTCACCCATGAAAGGTGTTATGAGATTCGGCAAGAAAGGAAAGCTTAGTCCGAGATATATTGGGCCTTATCAGATCATCCGTAAAATAGGCAAGGTTGCCTATGAATTAGATCTCGCCACCGATTTGGGAGCAAGACACCGGTATTCCACGTTTCTATGCTTCGTAAATGCATTGGTGACCCTTCCAGAGTATTTCCTGTAGATGATATCCAGGTCACAGAGGAGCTATCCTATGAAGAGCAGCCTATAGCCATATTGGATCGTCAGGTAAGAAAGTTGCGGAATAAAGATGTGGCTTCTGTTAAAGTGCTATGGCGGAACAATAACCGGGAAGAAATGACCTGGGAAGCTGAGGAGGAGATGAAGAAGAAGTATCCTCACTTATTTCCGTGCCTACAGGTAATCCAAATTCCTTACTTGACTATGTTGATTGAATAAATGAATTGTGTGTGATAATATAAAAGAAACCCCCCGAGTGCTTATAAGATCCCGTAAGGTTAATCTAACATTCGAGGACGAATGTTCTAAAGGGGGGGGGGAGGATGTTATATCCCGTATTTTGTACATTGGGACAATCCGGATTAACTATGATAAGTTAGGGACAAAACCATTCCGGATACAAAGTCGAGACTTTTGACCTTCGATTTTATTTTAAGACATAAGTTGTTCATGAATTTGTTGGCATGGAACATTTAGAAAAATTTGGGACCAAAAGTGGAATAATTGAAAGTTGGAAATCATGCATTCTTGGCCATGTTGGCCGTGTGGTGTTTGAAATGGTCCCACACATTTTGTGGCCAATTTTAATTGGTCCAACACATGTGTGGGCCATGGACACATGTGTAACTCTATATGAAGCACAAAAGATGACTAAGTAGTCATCTTTCCCATTCCCACACTTAGAAAAAAAAAAAGAACCTTGGATGAACAACTAAGGCCATTCGGCCAAGACCCAAAAATTCAAGTCCAAATTGAGCCATCACAAAAATATTTTCTTCAAGCAAATCCACTAATTGAGGTCCCTAGGTTAACGTGGAAGTGTTGTTGGAGCGAACAAACCATCCGTTTTATCAATCGCAAACCCTAGCCTAGTTGTGAAGTTGAAGAAGAAAGGTAAGATTTAATCTTGTTTTATGTGTTATGAATGATGTATGCATGTTGTAGTATGCCAAAAATGATGAAATTCATGAAATATGGCATAGGACAAGTTGAGCCGTGTGGCTTGTAGTATGGCCGTGTGATGTGTGTGTTGTGTAGGAGTGATGAACTAAATCCTATGTAGCATGTTTAGTTGTTGTAGTGTGTTGAAATGAATGAAAATCATGAAGTTGGTGTGTGGGGTGGTGGCCGAATATGGCCATCCTTGTGTGAATAAGAATGAATTAATTCTATTTGGAATTTTGATTGTTGTCGTTATGAATTCTATGTTGACGATAAGAGTTTAATGACTCAAGTTGATGTTGTAAGTGTTGCGGGCTGATTTGGAGAATGATTGTGCATTTGATGTAATTTTTATATTTATGAGAATGACATTGTTAGAGTGTGGATTGTTGGTGCAAATCATGATTCGGAAGTTAGGAATGTGTTATGGATGTGTTCTCGGGTTTGGGACAGTTTTTCGGGTAAATTGGAGCATTTGGGATGTTGGAAATATTGGATGAATTGTTTAAAATGTTCTTGAATGTTGTTGGTATGGGTTCGGACTAGTATTTGAATGTATAAGCGTTGATGTTGGCTTGAATGTAAGCCGTTGAATTGAATATAATGAATGTTGTTGGATTATGTAGAAAGAGTATTTAATGTTAGAATGCGTTTTGAATTGATTATTGATGTTGCTAGTTTGGTTGTTGGTGTTGTTGTTGTTGATTTGGCCGAGTTAAATTCGGGGTTGGCCTATTTACAGGGGGAAATGCTGCCCAAATTTCTGTAGAATTAAGTGCTAGTTTGGAATTAAATGCCTAAACGTCTATAGCTAATATTTGATATCCGTTGACGTTGTGTAGACCTTGGGGAGCCCGAGACGTAGGTTGGGATTAGCTTGAGTTGGATTAGCTTGAGAGCGGACGAGGTATGTAAAGCTCAACCCTTCCTTCTTTTTTGGCATGCCTTAGTTATAAATAGGCTATGACACGAGCCTCGAGGAAATTCTATTCTCGCAATCCGAGCATGTCTATGATTCTTATTTGTTTCTTGGTATTCGTATGCTTGATGTGATGAAATATTGGCCCTTATGTCTTTGGAATAATTGATTTCCAAATGTTGCATAAAAAGTTTTGTTTTTAAAGAGTTCCGTAACTACGAACGACCGTAACTTTCACAGAAAGGCTCGGATTGCCTCGATATGTTCGTAGGAGATTGTATGGCGTATGATGAGTATGTTTTCCATAGGCGGGCCCGTCTCGGGTCGACACCCGTCCGTGGGTCCCGCGACTTTCCTTTATGTAACTCTGATGATTCTTGAAAGAATTTGGTATGGCTATTATTCCGATTTCCAAGTATGGTCATTTTACTTATCTTTTGGGTCTATGATAATGATTTTATACATATGGTTACTCACGACTCGCTCGTGCATTCTCGTTGTATCTTTCGCCGAGTCCCGGCCGGTTATGTTGTCGTGCGCACTATGTTATACTCCGGTGTTATGCCGTGTTTATGGTTCGCCGAGCCCCTCGCTGGGGGCCGGTTCCGCTTATATTTGGTGTTATCGCCGTGTATGGCGTTATGATGTGTGTATGATGTGTGACGGGGATATGGAGATTTGAAACTTTCGGTGTTATCCGTGTTATGGCGCCATCGACGGCGGGCGACCATATTTTCTCGAGCCCCGTGCATGATTTGTATTTTGAAAATAAACATTTTGGTATTTGGATATGCATTTACTTTCGTACTTCGTTTCGATTATGATTCGATTTGTTTACTATATTTTCTCGCTTTGCATACTCGCACATATTTCGTACCGACCCCTTTCTTCGGGGGCCGCGTTTCATGCCCGCGGTACGTACGTACGCTTCGGTGATCCGCCGCCTAGGACACCTATTCTCGTTTTGGAGTGCTCCCTTTATTCCGGAGCCCACATTTTGGTATATATTCGTTCACCGCATATGTATTGGTTTGTTCGGGCACGGCGGGGCCCCGTCCCGTCATATGATTCTCGTTGGTCTTTTGAGAGGTCCGTAGACGGATATGTGGGTTGTGCCTATTCGTATGTGTGTGTTCGTATGATATATGTTCCGGGCGATCCCATTCGCCATGGACCTGGTCGGCTTGCATTGTATATGTTTTGGGCCGTTGCGCCATATGATAGCCTTGCCGATATATATATATATATATATGTGTTTGTGTTTGAGACAGTTTGAGATAATTTGAGACAGCGTCTGATATTTGTATGCGCATAAGCCGTCTGTATGTGATTCAAATTTGATGAATGTGTTTGGGTGCCCAGCTCGGGCACTAGTCACGACCTACGGGGTTGGGTCGTGACAATTAACCCACACAGACCCTGTTAACATATTCATTTCGATTAGATAGGAATCAAGCATATAGAATATGTCACACATGTGCAGAATCAAAGCAGTCAGATTAGGTCAAGTGGCATGCTTCATGATATTGAGGTTAGTCTTATGCACAGAATACATACATGAACAAACTTAGCTGAAACAAACTTGATCCAAGATAAAGACAGACATTTGAGTAGTCATGAGATGGCAGATATCATTATGGTTGGCACTATGGATAAAGCTAAGCAAACAACAAGCATGAGTGTGATTCAAACTAAATAAATAAAAAAAAACACAGAGGACTGCTCCAAAATGACATATTTAACACTGGTTAGGTAAACATGATATCCCTATTCTTTACATGCTTAAAATATTTGTCCTATATGTCCAGGCTAACTTCTAGTAACAACTAACTAAGCTAAAAAGTTTTGACAAGATATTTGTTAACTTGACCTATAAGCATTTAAACATCCTTTTCAACCACATAGACAGACAGTTATGAACTGTACTCAAAACAAATAGGTTTATAAACTACTCTCATGATTATAAGTCAAACAAAACTAATCTCTACCAGCAATGGCAAGCTCAAACTAAACAAACACTCACATAGTGGATGACTGATCAAACTGAGACAAAAGGAATCATGCTAAGGCAAGTATGCTTCAACAGCCAAATAGGCAAAAACAAACATGTTCAATTCAAGGTGTATGTGAAGAAAAACCAACAACCATTTTGAAAGCATCATTTCAGATATAGGAAAGAATCAGTCCAGACTTAGGTTATGTTCACAAAGTCTCATACAATGAAGAATATGCACCAAAAGATCCACATATAGCATGCCCCCCACCTCAATCACACAAGACAAACCTCACACATAGGCAGATGCCCCTAATTTCTAGATAGGACAGGTTTATGCTAAAGGTTTGAATGATCAATCTTGTTAAGTTAGATGATTGGCTTCAAACAAACAACGCAGGTTCTTTATAAATGAAAGAATGTGTGATCATACAAAAGGACTTTGAAAACAGGATAAACCTAGACTGAACATTAAGGGAAGACAGACTGGTAAATACACACTTAGCATACTTAAAATCTGACTAACCTAAACCAATAGCCACGCTTGATATATTGCTAACTAAATAAAGCAAGTGACATGCTCACAAATGAGTAAATGAACCATATTTAGTCTAAGTTAATACTAATCATATATAAATCACTAGCTAATCAAACTCAATGATTGATTGGCCTCATCAGGATTCAAACTAAACTTAAGCATAATGGAAAAACCTTACTAACTATACTAAACAAGCATGCACTAATAACCTAATGTAAACCAGCCCACCATTAAACAACACTGATTAACACTAAACTAAATGAAGCACATAAATACATATAAGGCATGTGTTAACTAAACTAAGCTAAACTGAACACCTAAACACACAAAAAGAGGCATATAAAAGCAATAAAAATGCAGAAAATTAAAGAAAAGGATAGGGAATTACCTTTCTTAGTCAAAGCCTTGTCGAGAATGGACTCAAGAAGGTCTTCTTGCTCCTCCACACTCAGCCACACACACAAAAGAACAATTGAAACTTTAAAAACTAACTGAATCGAATAAGTAAAGGTCTCAGATAATTGATACCCTAGGTAATTCAATTTTTCTGAGTATATTGATATTTCAATGTGCTCAAAAGTTCTTTTTTTTTTTTTTTGGTGAAGAATGGGGTTCTTTATATAGAACCCCCAATTCTCAAAACCCTAATACCAATTTGATGTGGGACTTTCACAATTTTTGGGTATGAAACCCTTAATCCCACATTCAACTGTTGAGATTCGAGATAAACAAGTAATAAAAGGGCTAGATGTGAGCAACCCTCAACGGATCCTCATGGTTCTGAACGAACCAATGGGATTTGAGAGTTTGAATTCACATTGAGACAAATTCCATTAAAGGATTTGTACTTATTGACCACTAATTTGCAGAAAAATAAGAAACAGGATGAATAAATACTGTGTTTGGGTTGCGTTTGGTGAACAAATGGACGGAGCATTAAATGTTTGCCCGTTACGCTATGCAAGGATTACAAAAAGAGTTTGTACACCTGCATTTCTCCACAAATGGCATGGGTGACGCGGAGAGAGAAAGGTGGGGTGAGGTTCAGAAACCCTTCATTGTGAATGAAGGGGTCGTTTGGCATATACCTACGTACTTGTTTGGTATGAAAAGGAAGACTTGGGCCTAGTCTCAGCCATTTGGGCTGGACTCTGTCTGATATTAAAGGAGAAAATAAAGGGAGCCCAAATCATTAATCATATATACATGCTATACCTGTATATATGCGTATATCCATATATATATATGGCGGGGAAAGTACGCAGCTTGTACCAAATGGCCAAAATTGGAAAACATCCATTGATTGAACATTCAGTTAAGACCTAATTAAAACTAATTAGCCAGTTTATCAATTTAAAAACCACAGTCAATTGCATAAAAGAACTTAAATTGCAAATATAACCTTAATTGAGCTAGACCATGAAATGGTTATTTTCAATTATGACCATAATTAGCCTAATTAAATAATTAAAGACTAGTTTTGCAATAATGAACTCAATTGTTTTAAGCCATAAATTTGGCTATTTCAATTAAGGCCAGATTAGCCAACAATTGATTATTTCAATTGTGGCCCCAATTAACCATTTAGTAAGCAACTTATGAAATTAACCACAATTAGACACTTGATTAATTATGATTAAATCAAAAAATTACACAAATGCAAATTGAATATGCAAAATTAAGAATTGTGGGGTAAAATGATTAATTCATTTAATTAATCAGACTTCTTGAATTAAACAGAGTAAAGTGCTTGCTGATTGATTTTCTGATAATTTTGATAATTAAATAAATAATTGTTTAAATTACCTTCTTGATTGAATTTAGCAAATATTCCATATTAACTATAAAAATGTATAAATTAATTTCTAAATGATTTATAATATTATTGAAGTTGTTTTTCCAAATGAAGTGGTAAAATATTATCTAAATAATTTTATAAAATCATTTTGACTTGTGAAACAAAATACACATTTCACTCCGTTTGATATCGAAGGACTCTGGTAATTAAAATAAATTATGGGACGTCAAAAATTAGGGGTCAAAAACTACCCCTTCAGTGTTCATGGATGTCGGGACCATCCTTGAGAAATGAAATTTGATAACCCTGATTTTTGGCTGACCCACCCCAAACTACCTCTCATTTTTATGCGATTTTCAAATATATGGCCGGAGCCTGGTTTCTGGGTTTTTTTACATGTCTCAGGTTACATTAGAAGTCAAGCCACTTGTAGTTCGACTTCTAAATGTAATTTAAGCAAATCTCGAATTGCCTGATTATAAAAAACTGGGAAGTCCGAGGTGACTGGTTGGTGTGTGACGGACTCTCTGGTGTTGATTCCGTCTACATATCCCTGTTTTTAGGAATCAAGTCACTTGTAATTTGACTCAATAGGAGGAAAAGAGTATCCCTTATGCGAGAACGCCTTTGTGTGTTCCAATATGCGCCCGACCGGTTGTGGGAAAAATTTAAAGAAAAGAAAATTCAGAAAATAAGCAACTATTCAATTTTGTGTGGCTGAGAATGGAGCGGAGGGATCTTCCAAGTCCTAGCTGTAGAGCTTGACTCTCATGGGCACCCTATCTCGACCGGCTATGTAAGAAAAAGTTCCATGTTTGCTCCGCACGTATCCTGATTTGATTTGATTAGCCTGCTCTATTTGGCGGCTGCCAATCTGCTTCCGTCTGCTAGGTAACGCTATGATTGATTTAGAAAATGAATACTGCGATCGTCGACCAGATTTACATCATTTTGACCTTCGGAGCGAAAGCTGCAGTCATCTGACTGGATTTACATCGCTTTGAACCTTTTGATTATGTTTGGAAATTTGCATGAATCAACGGCCTTTACGTCGATGTTTGAATAAAATGGCCATCTCAGCAATGCCTGAATGAATGGCCTTCTCGACAATGTTTGTATGAATGGCCCTCACGCTATGTTTATATGAATGATTCTCTCGGCATGTTTGAATGAATGGCCCTCTTGGCATGTTTGAGTGACTGGCCCTCTTGGCAATGTTTGTATGAATGGCCCTCTTGGCATGTTTGAATGAATGGCCCTCTTGGAAATGTTTGTATGAATGGCCCTCTCGGCATGTTTGAATGAATGTTTGAATGAATGGCCCTCTTGGCAATATTTGTATGAATGGCCCTCTCGGCATGTTTGTATGGATGGCCTTCTTGGCAATGTTTGTATGAATGGCCCTCTTGGCATGTTTGAATGAATGGCCCTCTTGGCAACGCATGTATGAATAGCCCTCTTGGCAATGTTTGAATGAATGACCCTCTTGGCAATATTTGTATGAATGGACCTCTCGGCATGTTTGTATGAATAGCCCTCTCGGCATGTTTGTATGAATGAAGTGTTTGAATGAATGAACCACTTGGAAATGTTTGTATGAATGGCCCTCATGGCATGTTTGAAAGAATGGCCCTCTTGGCATGTTTGTATGAATGACTCTCTTGGCATGTTTGAATGAATAACCTTCACGGCAAATGAATGAATGAATGGCCCTCACAGAAAATGAATGAATGAATGGCCCTCACGACATGAAAATGACAAATATGGACCCTTCGGCTAAATCATCTTTCTTTCATCCTTTATGTTGGCTGTGACCCTCGTGGTCAGATATGCCATTTTTCTTTGTTGTGACCAAACATATTTGCCCTTGTGGCTAGATATTCGCCTTTATGGTGTTTTAGATCCTTTTATAGACCTCGAGGCTAGATACTTGTCCTTACGGCATTCAAATCCTTTATAACCCTCGTGGCTAGATATTTTCCCTTATGGCGTTCTGATCCTTAATAGCCCTTGTGGCTAGATATTTTCCCTTATGGTGTTCTGATCCTTTATAGTCCTTGTGGCTAGATATTTGCCAATAACCCAAATATCACGCGACTAGTGCCAAATGGACACTAACATATATATAATGTTAACTATAATCGAATCCACGATGCATGATAAGGGACTTATATATAAAAGGGCAAGATGTCGTCTCAAACGGTCGCATATGTATATATATCAAAATAATCCGTCTCCTGTGGAGTCACAGCTACCAACAGATAACATCGTATATAAGCCGGCAAGGCTATCACAACATGTGGGTACACCGACTAAACATGAACGCAAGGCCAGACAAGGCTGCCTTCGAATGAATGTCCTAAAACATATATCATACGGTAGCGAACGACAACTATATACACAACCCACACACATATGTCGAGATCAAGAGTGACAATAGTATCATATGACGGGACGGGGCCCCGCCGTGCCTGATAGATACATATATACAACAAAGGATGTCCGTATCCGAAGAAGCAGGCTCCGGAACAAGGGAGCACTCCAAGATCATATGAATCCGTTCCTTTCAACCGGATCACCAAATCATGTAATACATGGATGAACCACCCCCCACGAAAGAAAAGGGGTCATAAACCTATGTGAGTATATAAACATAAAAAGTACGATAAACGGGATCATACTTGAAATACGGGACATAGAGAACCTAACATAACACCCCGAACCACAAAGCTTACCTTTGAAACGTAACTCATATGTAAACATATCATACCCGACTCATTATAGGACTTAGTAACATAATTAAATAGTCATTATGAACATATGCATATATAACGTGTCCCGGCCCTCTGTGAGGGACTCGGTAAGTAAAATCATCATATACATATACATATAACGTGTCCCGGCCCTCCCCAGTGAGGGACTCGGTGAAATGAGTCATCATATGCCCTCCTGGCCGCCATCCCCATATCATCACATCATCATGTCATCATATCATCATATACATATACATATAATGTGTCCTGGCCCTCTAGTGAGGGACTCGGTGAATAATATAATAAAGCTGTGCACGAGAACATGTCTTGGCCCGGGACTCAGTGAAAGATGTAACAACAAGCACGAGCGGAGTAGTAAGCAACCACATACATATAAGACATCATTTGAGATTCATTAGACACGTAAACTAATCAACGCTCGAGTATTAAAATGATAATCATGTTAGGTTTACTAATGTCACTAAGAACTATATTAAGGAAACCTCGGAGTCATAAGCATGTGTCAAGTCAATATAAACTTAGTCTTACCAAAAGTTATGACATTATTCATTATAGGATCTTTTAGAAATAGGAACTTTTATACATCATTTGCTTACTTAGTCATATAAAAGACTCGGGGCAATAGCATGATCATCATAAGGAATTCAATACCAAGAAGTGAATAGGAATCATAAAACATGCTGGGACTATGAATAGAGTTACCCCAATTGCTCATATAGTTTCATACTTACATCTAGGACATGCCAAAAAGAAGGAAAGGATAGGCTTCACATACACATTGACGACTAATCGCAAAACCATTAAACTTTAAGTCCCCTTTTTAGCCTATTTAACATAAAGTAACGTTATCGTTAGTAACCATTCTTTCTAGTTCGTAAATCGTACTCGCCTATAGAACTTATTCTTTAACTTATACATTCTCGTTTAGGACTACCCATTAGTTAGGGCTTAACGAAAATCGGAAGCATTTCCCTATATATTCGTCTAACCCGAATTTCCAATTATTCTCTGTTAACAAAATACCAACAATGACCATAATAGAAATATTCATATCAAATCTTTACAATCCAACTCATAAACACCTCAAACAATCCAACAACCTTTCTTAATCCTTTTCCAATCCAAATCACTAACATTTAGGATCATACGCCAAACAGACGAACATACGATTTATATACAATACGTTATGCGCGTCTTTCCTTAGAATTTAGAAGCCATATCAACGACAACACGGCAACAACATGAACAACAACGTGTGAACATAAACCATACTTTGAATCTTCTCAACTCAACAATTCCATATAACAACTACAACTCCTAATATTAACGATTTCACGCAATTTCTTACTTCCAATTTTATCCAATCCAA
This sequence comes from Lycium ferocissimum, assembly GCF_029784015.1. Classification (NCBI taxonomy): domain Eukaryota; kingdom Viridiplantae; phylum Streptophyta; class Magnoliopsida; order Solanales; family Solanaceae; genus Lycium; species Lycium ferocissimum. The sequence continues at coordinate 40,051 of NW_026726631.1, read as the reverse complement.
TTTTAATCCTTCCATTACAACACCATTAAATACAATTATACTACAAAACAAGATAATCTTACCAAATTTTTCTCGGAGGAATTTGTACGCTCAATTTCTCCAATTTGACAATTTCTTCTTCTCCAACTTAATATCCAATGTTGCTATCACCTCCTTAAACTTGCAAACCACTTGAATCTTGATCACAACATGAACAAAAATATTTTTCCTCCATCCATGGCTGGCCGAAACTTGCAAACCACTAGTTTACAAATTTGTGAAATGGAAAATAAACTCCTAACTTGTTCATCTAATTTCATATATATATATATATATTGATCTCCCAAAGTTTTCCTCCACTCATCAAATCAATTTGTTCAAATGCTGATTTTTTTTAATGATTCGGGTGGGGCCCAAATTGTTGCAATTTTTTTTCTCTAGTTTACAATTTGTGAAATGGAAAATAAACTCCTAACTTGTTCATCTAATTTCCATATATATATATATATATATATATTGAATCTCCCAAAGTGACACGTGCTGCCCCCCCCCCCTATGACTCATCAAATCAATTTGTTCAAATGTGCGATTTTTTTTAATGATTCGGGTGGGGCCCACTTCTATTAATTAAATTAATTAATTTTAATAAATGATTAATCCTTACTTAATAATCTAATAATAATAATTAATTAATCCCTAATATCTAATAATATCTCTACACTAAATAAAATTTATCAACAATTTATATTCTAATTAAAATTGAAAATTAAAAATTCCTATTTCATGTCCGAAAAGAATTCTGCCTTTGACTTGAGTCGATTCGCTTGCGAATAATTCGACGTATAAAAATACAGGGTATAACATTTGCCTTTATGGCATTTAGATCCTTTTATAGCTCTTGTGGCTTCGACTGTTACGAACCCTCTCTCAAGGCGGGAGCTCCTTGTCGATGACCTTTACCAAATGAAACAAAGTTAGAAAAATGGGTAGTCCTCCTAACGACATGGAGACCTGCATCAGCAAAGGGTTAGTTTTCTATTGAAGTTGATCCGTATTTCTTCCTCTGACTTCGTCTTCGGCTTTGCCGGCTCTTTTCGAACTCCTATCCCCTTGGATTCGGTACTCGAAAGATGAATTTATTTTAATCATGAAAAAAAATCATTTTTCATAAGAATTAATTACTTATGAAAACAGATGCGTCTTTGTTCTAAAACTGTTTTAGGTTAATTGTCATGACATACACTTTGAATGAAAAATAATCCATTCTTTGATGCTTTGATGGCTGGGGTTCTCGTTTCCTTGTACGGAATTTTTGAGATCCTCTCAAAAGTTACGCGCCTCAGTTGAGATCTATCTTGCTTGGCAAACTCTCGTGCCAAATCTCAAATGTTATATCTCGCATTTTGTACGTCAGAATATTTTAAGTTGGTTGCGACGAGTTTTGGATAAGGCTATTTTCCGACTTTGTTGTAAGGCGTAAGTAAACATGATTCTATTGGTATGGAGATATTAAGGAAAATTTGGGGTTAAAAGTGGAATTTTGGAAATTAATATTTCATGAAATATGGGACCAAAAGTGAATTATGGGAAGTTGGACATCTCATGAAAACTTGGGGCCAAAAATGAATTAATGGAAGTTGCTAATTCATGAATAAAATGGGTCCATGTGGCCGGCCACATGTGATGTGACCATGGCCACATGGATGTTTAATATAAGAGCATAGAAGATGACTAATTAGTCATCTTTTCCATCTCCCACCTAGAAAATTCATGAAGTTTAGAGAAAAGAAAAGAAGGCAAAAATTCGGCCATGGTGGCTAACATACCACCATGGAAGTTGACCAAGAAATATTATTTTTCTCTAGTTTTCCTACTAAATGGAAGGCCCTCGTTAACGTGGAATGGTTGTTGGAGCAAGCAAAGCAATCATTTTCACCAAACACAACTTTTCAGTGGTGGAGTTGAGGCAAGAAGGGGAGGTTTAATCTTCCTTACATGTTTTATGAATGATTTGTGCATGTTGTGATATGTAGAAATGAGTAAATGCATGAAAGTGTGATGTTGAAGTTGTATCCGTGTGTTGTTGTTGTGGCCGTGAATGTGCCATGTGTTGTAGGAATGATGAATTGTTGTTATTTAGTATTTTGGTTGTTGTTGTTATGTATTATATGATGAGAATGGAGGTTCAATGACTTAAGTGGAAGTTGGGCCGTGTATTGTATTGTAGCCGTGGGTATGTGATGTTATGTAGAAGTGAAGAACTAAATTTATTTAGTATGTTTGGATTGTGGTGTTGTGGATTCTATAGTGCTAATGAAAGTTTAATGGTTCAAAGTGAAGTTATAGTGGTTTGCGGCTTTTATGGAATTTTATATAGTTTCTTGAATTTATGAAGTAATGGATTATTAATGTAGTTCATGAATGCGGAAGGAAGAAAATGAGTTGTGTTGTTTTCTTGAATTTGCGAGCGTTGATGTTAGCTTGAAGGTATGTAGTTGAGTTGAACGTAATTGAATGTCGTTGAATTATATAGAAAGGAGTTACTAATGTTAGAAAGCATGTGAAATCAATTATTGATGTCGTTTATATGGTTGTTGGTATTGTTGTTGAATATTTGGGTAAAGCCTTGAATTCTCGGGGATGTTGAGTTTATAGGGGAAATGCTTATCTTCTCTAATTTACTTAGAAAAAGTAATGGCTTGGAATTGGATTCTTCGATGTTTATGACTAATGTTCGATATCTATTGACGTTGTGTAGACCTTGGAGAGTCGAGACTTGAGTTGGATTAGCTTAGGAAGCGATCGAGGTATGTAAGCTTAACCCTTCTTTCTTTGGCATGTCTTAGTGAAAAGTAAGTTATGACACGTACCGAAGGTAATTCCACTCTTGCGATCCGAGCATGTTTATGATCCATATTTGTTTCTTGATATTCATATTCTTAATGTAGTCAAATTATGGTCTTTATGTTTTTCGCATGAATGGATTTCAAAGATTGCATAAAAGTTTGTTTTCGAAAAGAGTTTGTTTCTAAACGATTCCGAAACTACGAACGTCGTAACTTTCGCGAAGGCTCGGATCGTTTCGATTTGTTCGTAGAAAGTTCTAAAATGAATAAAGTTTGTAACTTTCCGAGCGAACTCGGATTGGTTTGACGTATGACTATGATCCCTATGGCTTGAATATGACTATGACCCTTATGGATTTGTAAGTACGTATGATGTATGTTATGTTTTCGAAAGATATTTGATATAACTATTGTTCGATTTTCAAATGACATTCCGCTTAGACTACTTCATTGAGTCTGTGAGTATGATTTTATATGCATATGGTTTGTCACTACTCTGCTCGTGCCAGCCTCAATATGTCCTTCACTGCGTCCCAGGCCAGGGCATGTATTCGTGCACGATTCTATTGCATTATTCACCGCGTCCATCACTAGAGGGCCGGGGCACGTTATATATATATGATGATGATGTGATGATGGGGATGGCGGCCAGGATGGCATACCGAGTCCCTTGCTAGCAGGGCCGGGACACGTTATTCACCGCGTCCCTCACTAGAGGGCCGGGCACGTTATATATATATATATATATATATGGATATGCACTGATGATGATATGATTTTATTTACCGCGTCCCTCATTAGAGGGCGGGGCACGTTATATGTACACTTTATATATGTATATTATGATTTTACTCCCGAGTCCCTCGGCTAGAGGCGGGACACGCTATATGTTTCTACAATGATTTTATAACATTGACATGCATGATATATGTTTTCGAAGGCAAGTCTTATGATTTTACGTACTCTTTACTTGATATGATCCCGCTTACTATATTTCATGCTTTACATACTCGGTACATATTCCGTGCGACCCCGCTTTCTTCGGGGGTTGCGTTTCGTACCGCGCGGTACACCCTCGATGAGTTGAAGATATTAGCGAGAAGATGTTCCGGTGGGATTGGCGAGCTCCGTTTTCTCCGGAGTGCTGCCGGAGTCGGAAGTTATATGATATGGTTTCATGTTCCATGTTAGAGACTTTGCGAGATAGTGTCGTGTATGTAGTATGTCCGTTTTGTAAGAGCTCCATAAGCCGATGTATTGTGATGCATTATTTTACGGGTTTTATACGATCACCCCTTACTTGATTTGAAAAAGATGAAAAGCCGGTTTATTTTAATCGAAAATCTTTCCTTATGTACTATGTTATCTTGTGAAGGCCCGATATGATTATGAGTGTCACGAGAGTCAGCGGGTTCGCTCGGCCCTAGGTAAGGGTCGGGTGCCCATCACACCCTATCGGATTAAGGGTGTGACATCAAATGTAGGAAATTTTGAGGTCCCCTCAAAATTTCTGCCCAGTTTAGGGTGTTGAAATTGGTTAACCCTCGCTGACCGATTAAGAGTGAGAAATTTTGAGATCTTCTCTGCCCCAGTTTGAGACTCTGGATTGGCTGATTCTTGTGACGGATTGGTGGCCTGAATTTTTGACGTCCTCTCAAAAATTCTGCCCCAGTTGGGCATTTATGGCAATCTCTTTGTGCCAATTCTGAATTCTCCTTGAAGTCCTATCTCTGCGGATTTCTAGGGGTTTCTTGGGTTTTTCTTTTGGTACGATCAAGTTCAAAGAGTGGCTACATATCCTATCGCAGCAGGAATCAGGTCAAACCTAGTTTAGAATAAAAGTAATTGAATTTTTATTTTTACTAATAATGTGACTGGGTCCCAAATGGATTGCCTACGTATCCCACTGTGGGAAAGTCAGGTCATTGCGTAGTTCATATTACAAGGCAATCATTTGGTTTTTCTATCAATTACAAACTATCACAAGCAAAGGAATAACTATCACAAGCAAATAAATAACTATCACAATTGAAAAGGCGTGTCCTCGCGCGTAGTACCGCTTGATTGCGTCTGAGTTTATTGGATTGGGCCACTCTTGCCTATCCATTTTCGCTAGCACTACTGCTCTTCCAGAGAGTACTTTGCGAACCACATAGGGGCCTTGCCAGTTTGGAGCAAACTTCCCTTTGTACTCATCCCGGTGTGGGAATATTCTCTTGAGTACCATTTGTCCTATTTGAAAAAGTCGATCTCTGACTCGTTTGTTGAAGGCTCGCGCCATCCTTTGTTGGTATAGTTGACCGTGGCATACGGTAACCATCCTCTTTTCATCAATTAAAGCCAATTTCTCACAATGAACTCAGACCCATTTTGCGTTGTCCAATTCAGCTTTTTGATTGATTCTCAATGATGGTATCTCAACCTCAGTAGGTATGACCTCTTCGGTACCATAAACAAGTAGGTAAGGAGTTGTACGGTTGAAGTTCAGGCTGTGGTACGGTATACTAATAGAGCATATGGCAGTTGTTCATGCCAACCCTTGTAATTGTCTGTCATCTTCCTCAATATCCTCTTATGTTCTAGTTGGATGCTTTTGCAGCTCCATTCATTTGCGTCCAGTAGGCCATTGAGTTCCAATGAGTAATCTTGAATTGCTCATAGATATCCTTCATCAGGTGCCTGTTCAGATTCGCCCCGTTATCCGTTATGATAGACTAGGGTAAGTCGAAGCGGCATATGATATTGTTTCGTACAAAGTCGGCTATTACCTTTTTTTCCCATTGATTCCACCCATTTGGTGAAGTATTCAATGGCGACCAAAATGAATCGATGCCTATTTAAAGTGGTAGGCTCGATGGGTCCAATGACGTCCATACCCCAAGCGACGAATAGCCAGGGTGAGCTCATGGCGTTGAGTTCACTTGGTGGGACTTTGATTGGATCTCCGTGGATCTGGTATTGATGGTATTTCTATACAAACTTGCAGCAATCGCTTTCCATTGTCATCCAGTAATATCCTACTCGGAGGATTTTCTTGGCTAGCACGAATCCAATCATATGGGGCCCACAGGTCCCAGCATGTACTTCTTCTAGGAGTTTTATGGCTTCAATGACATCCACGCATTAGAGCAAACCTAGATCTGGTGTCCGCTTGTAGAGTATTTCCTTGTTCAGAAAGAAACCATTGGCCATTCTTTGGATGATTTTCTTTTGGCTCCTTGTGATACCTTCGGGATACTCCCGCTTCTCCAAATATAACTTGATGTCATTGTACCATGGTTTTCCATCTGGCTCTGCTTCCACATGGGAACAATAGGCGTGCTTCTTTTTCAGACTTATTTCCAGTGGGTCAATGTGACTACTTTCGGGATGCTGGATCATCGACGCTATGGTGGACAAAGCATCAGTGAATTCATTATGAGCTCTTAGGGTATGCCTGAATTCTATCTTTTTGAATTTTTTACGTAACCTCTATGCCAGGTTCACGTAAGGCAAGATCTTATCATTTTTGGTGGCCACTCGCCCTGTAATTGATGAATTAGGAGATCGGAGTCTCCTATGACCAATAGTTTGTTGATATCTATGTCTAGTGCCATTTTGATGCCTAGGACGCAAGCCTCATATTCTGCCATGTTATTGGTATAACAAAATTTGAGTTTTACGAGCATCGGGTAATGTTGTCCAGTGTCTGATAGCAAAATAGCTCTGATTTCGGAACCTTTGTAGTTGACGGCCCCATCAAAGAACAATCTGCATCCCTTGTAGGGCTCTACCGTTTCTTCTTCTAGGGCCAATACTCCTTCATCCAGGAAATGATTTTAAAGGGGTTCGAGATCTTCATCCACATGACTTTTAGCCAACAGGTCGGCCAAAACTTATCCTTTGATGGACTTTTGTGCTATTATACAATGTCGAACTCACTTAGCAACATCTGCCACTTGGCCAACTTTTCGATGGGCATGGGCTAGCGGAAGATATACCTCAATGGGTTCATCTTGGATATGAGGTGGGTTGTATATGATGATAGGTAATGCCTCAACTTCTGGTCCACCCATGTTAATGCGCAGCAAGTCTTTTCCACCAGTACATATCTCGCCTCCCGGGCAGTGAATTTCTTACTCAGGTAGTAGATGGCACGCTCTTTTTTGCCTATCTCATCATGTTGTCCTAGCACGCACCCGAAGGCATTTTTCGACACTGACAAGTACAACAAAAGTGGGCTCCCGGGCACAGGAGGTACCAAAATTGGTAGATTTGACCGATACCTTTTGATGGTATCAAAAGCTTCTTGGCCCTCCTCTGTCCATTTTGTGGGTACGTCTCTCTTTAGGAGCTTAAGTATGGGCTCTACAATGATGGTGGACTGGGCTATGAACCGTCCAATGTAATTCAATCTCCCCAAGAAGCTTATGACCTCTTTCTTGGTCGTAAGAGAGGGTTACTCTTGAATTGCCTTGATATTGGATGGATCTAGTGCTATTCCCCTTCGACTGACTATGAATCCAAGTAATTTTTCGGCAGGCACTCCGAACAGGCATTTAGCTGGGTTTAGTTTCAGATTAAACTTTCGGAGTCTATCGAAGAATTTCCTCAAATGTGTGGTATGCTCTGAACTCTCTCTTGACTTAATGATGACATCGTCCACGTATACTTCAATTTCCTTGTGGATCATGTCGTGGAAGATGGTGGTCATAGCTCTCATATAAGTTGCGCCGTCGTTTTTGAGACCGAATGACATTACCCTATAATGATACACTCCCTATGGAGTGATGAAAGATGTCTTTTCCACATCCTCATTGTCCATTAGGATTGGATAATATCCGGCGAAACAATCCACAAATGACTGTAGTTCATGCTTGGCACAATTGTCTATGAGTATGTGGATGTTTGGTAGTGGAAAGTTATCTTTGGGATTGGCTCGGTTGAGGTCCCGATAATCTACACATATTCGTATCTTTCCATCCTTCTTGGGTACCGGCACTATGTTGGCCAACCATGTAGGGTACAAGGTTTCTTCAACCACCCCTGACTTGATTTATTTTTCCACTTCGTCCTTAATGTGGATGCTGAGGTCCCGCTTGAACTGTCAGATTTTTTGTTTCATGGGGGCAAATACAGCATGATGGGTAACCTGTGGGACACTACACTAGTGCTTAATCCCAACATGTCGGCATATGACCATGCGAAAAGGTTCATATACTCCTTCAGTAGACTTATCAGTTTTTCCTTTTGAGGTGCCTCTTGGTGTGCACTTATCCTAGTTTCTTTGATGTTCTCTTCATCACCTAGGTTGATTGCTTCTGTTTCAGCAATATTAGGCTCTTGTTCATTTTCCAATTGTTCTACCTCTTCTACAAGACCCTCAGGTAGCATCGTTTTCTCGTCATATTCCTCATACTCTTCCTCCTCTATACTGTTTAACTCATTTGTTTTGCAACATGTCACGACATTTAGGGTTTCTTTATTGTTTTTATTACCGAAAAACCAAGGCAAAGTGAGGTTAGTATAAATACAAATTAATTTTCCCACAATTCGAGGCTTCATTAATTTAATTGTAGTGAAAGCACAGACTGTGGTCCTGGCTCGGATCAACATTGAGCCATTTCCATTTTTTGAAAACATTACGAGGCAAATAAAGTGCAAAGGGTGAGTAATCAGGCCTCGACCGATTCTCGACGTTTTAAAATAAATTCATCATTTCTCTACCGAAGAGCCCACAATGGGTTAGAGATCCAGTTGGACAGTTGCTCCCGGATCAGTATCTCAGATGGTGGTCGCTTCCATGCATTCTTTCAGTACCACTATGCAATATTCTTCTTAGAATAGCATCCCTATCCCTTCTTCTGTATCTGCATCATTTGGTATAGGCATCCTATTTGGGAATGACTAGTATTGATCCGGAATAGGATTGTGGAGCTTTGCAGCACCTTTCTTCTTCTTGGTAGCCACCGAGACCTCATCATCTGTTGGGAAATACCCAAGCCCGAAGTGGAGATTGTCTTGGGATTAGGAATTGGTTCTGTGATGCCATATAAGTTCCTTCCCAAACCTTTCCCGAGTTCGAACCCGTTCTGGAGCATAGTTGATGCAATCATTTTATAGACTGCGGGCATGGGTGCTTCTGTGGAGTCTATCTTATGGGCAGCTCCCACCAATTCCATCACGTGGAAATCTGTTCCTTTCGATGCTACTTCAATGACAAGTATTGAATTGTCTGGGTAGTTGTGAATGCTACCTTTTCAGTGGATCACCACCCGGTGGCCATCCCAAACAAACTTTAGAGATTGATAGAGTGAAGATGGAACAGCTCCTGCCATGTGGGTCTATGGTCTTCCCAGTAACAAGTTGTAATTTATGGGTATTTCCATGACTTGGAACTCGGTGACGATTTTTGCCTGCCCTAGTTGAATGTTGAGGTTAACTTCTCCGGTGGCATCACACTGACCTCAATCAAATGGCCGTATGTTGATACGTCTCGGATGAACTTTCCCAAGGTCATAACCCAGCTGAACCAGAGTGGATTAGGGGAAAACATTGAGCCCAGCCCCATTGTCGACTAGAACCCGAGAGACCACTTTATTGCGATACATAATAGTGATATGCAGTTTGTTGGGATTCATGCCTTCCTTTGTTTGCTCTTTCTCAGTAAAGGTAATTTGGTGTTCCTTCATGACATTGGCGACCATTTCTGCTAGGTTTTTGCTACTTGTCCCAATAGGGACGTGGGCTTCTTCCAACACCTTCATCATGGCTAAGTGGTGCTGGGGTGATGTCACGACCCAACCCCGTAGGCCGTGACTAATGTCCGAACTGGACAACATACGTACCCGACACCCAAAACTAGCATATTAACGCGCATAATCGTAATTAATCACATATAGCCTCAGATATCGCATAATAGTCAACATGAGTAGCATAAGATGGCTAGGCTGTCAAAATGTACACAAGCTCAAAATATACACAGAGGCAAGCCGACTAGGCTGCCGTGGCGGGTGGACCGCCCAAAACATACAACGCACACAAATAGGCGTACGGATATAGCCATACCCGCGGACGTATCCACGGACCCCCTAAAACGCGAGTAACAAAATCATATGACGGGACGGGGCCCCGTCGTGCCCACGAATAAATATATACGTATGCATCGGAATAGTATATATACCAAATATAGGCTCCGGACGAAGGAGCACTCTCGAAAGAACGGGTGTCCTAGGCGGTGGATCACGGGCCGAGCGTCTGCGCACGCGAGCATGAAACGCGACCCCAAGAAAGGGGGTCAGTACGGAATATGTACTGAGTATGTAAAGCAGAAATACAGTATCATAATAACAAATTACAGAAAATAGATATGGTATGCAAAATATCAAAATGTTTATAAAAATATGAATCATGCATAGGTTCTTAGAACGATGGTCGCCTTTGTCGATGGCGCCATACACATCATACTCCAGAAGGTTTCAAATCTCCGACACCGAACATATCATATCACATCATAAGCGTACCCCCCGTAACGCCAAATATACACGGTACCCGGCCAAGGGGACTCGGCGTGCGGAACACATCATACTCCGGAATATATCAAAGTGCGCACGAACATAACCGGCCGGGATCCGGTGAAGGAAGTACTAACCGTATGCACGGCGGAGTCGTGAGTGACAATAATATTCTTAAAATCATAATCATAAATCATCAAGTAAGTAAGAAATCCATATGCGGAAGTCAAAGCGAAAATAATATTAAATTTTTCCCGAAAGTCATTAAGGATAGCATAGAAAAGCCGCGGGCCCCACGGACGGTTCCGACCCTCATCGAGCCCGACTACCAGAGTTAGGGGAAAGTTATGCCTTATGAACTTACCTATTATGTTTTGGGGCGTTCCGAGCTCGTATGCAAAAGTTACGGGCGTTTGAAGTTCGGGACCCTTTTTAATAGCAAAACTCTTTATAAGACTTTTGAAATTCAATCTTTGAAAACATAAGAACCTTAGTTTGGTTACATTAAGGAGTAGATCTTTAGGAACGGATAAAGTACATAACTAAGCTCGGATTCTAAGAGTGGAATTACCCCGAGGCTCGGGTCATAGCCTAGTAGTACTAAGACATGGCAATGAATAGAAAGTAGCGCCTTACATACCTTGTCCGCTCGCAAGCTAAGTCAAGTCTCAACTCTCGGGAGCTCCAAGATCTACATAACGCCAAATATATAAACATTAGCCATAAGCATTTAGGCATTCGATTCCAAGCGAACATTAAATTCTACAGAAATTTTGGCAGCATTTCCCCTGTAAATACACCAACACCGAGATTTCAACTCGGCTAATTTCATCAACAACCAAACCAACAACCAAACTACAATCTCAATAATCAATTCACAATGCATTTCAACATTACTAGTTCTTTCTACACGACTTTAACAACATACATAATATTCCAACAACATTCATAATATACTCATTTCAACCACTTACGTTCAAACTAATATCAACGTTCATACGTTCGACTATCAATCCAAACCCATTTAAACCATATACAAGAACACTTTAAGCAATTCATACAATATTTCCAACAACCCAAACATTGTCCCAACTCACCCGAATTGGTCTCCAAAACCCGAGAACAACATGATCTACATTCTTTCCTTCCAAATTCATGAATTACTCTAATAATCCATACATTAACTGTTATAGCCCGTATTTCGTGCGCTCGGACATTTCGAAGAAGTCGTGGAATGTGGAAGGTAAGGTCGTTTTCCAAAACTATTTTAATGCGCAAGTGGGTTATTAATATTATTTAGGAATATTGTTAGTGTGGAAATATTGAGGAAGACAAAGGGCGAAACGGGAAATTCGTGAAATGGTTGTGGGAAATATTAAAAAAGGCTAGGGGCAAAATGGTCATTTCACGAGTAATCAAGAAATTCCTTGGAAAAGGCCATGTGGCCGAAAAAAAAGGGAAAAAAAGACAAAGAAAGGAATTAGTCATCTTTTGGTAAATTTGAAGAAAATTCAAGAAAAGAAAAGAAAAGTCAAGAAAAAAGAAGAAAATTCTAGAGGAAGAAGAAAAGGAACATGAGTCCATACTTGAGGGACTAAGATGTAAATATGGAAAGGTGGTGGAATATATATATATATATATATATATAAGGGTGGTCATCTTTTTAATAAAAGAAAGACTTGAAAAAAAAAAAAAAAAAAAAGAGAGATAGGGAGGTGTTCGGCCATGGGTGGCAACATGGAAGCTAGGAGGGTGAAGGAGAAGAGCTATTTTCTTCCACTTTTCCTACTTAATGAAAGGTTCCTAGCAAGGTGGTGTAGCTAGAGGAACAAGAAAAACATTTGTTCTAGCAAGCTACAAACTCTAGCCAAGTGAAGGGTTAAAGGAAAAAGGTAAGAACTCATCTTCTTTTGTATGTTATGGACGTTTGTGTATGGTGTAGAATGTGTAAATAAGTGAAAAACATGAAAACATGAATGTTGAAGTGTGGCCGTGACTTGCATGGTTAAGTCGTGTGTGTGTGTATGTGTTGTGTGTTATTTTGTATGGAAGATTGACTTGATTTCATGTTGTGTGTTGGTTGTGGTTGCAATGTATAGAAATGGGTGGAAAATTCATGAAAAATATGCATATGTGTGTGTTGGCCGAATGGTATAGCTAATGGAAAGGTGTGATAAATTGATTTTACTTAGAATGGTGATTGTTGTTATGGTAGATTCTATAATGTAAAATAAGAATTAAATGGCTTGGAGGATCGAAAGTTGGGTTAAGGTGATTGAATTTGAAAGAGGAAAATATGTTGTTGTTGTTATTGGAATGTAGATAAATGAATAAAAATGCATGAAGACATGTAAGGAGAGATTATGGTCGAAATGAGTGTTTTGGTAAGTTAGTGTCAATTAATGTAATTCGATATTCTAGTTGTTGTCGTTATGGATCATGTGACGTTGAATGAAGAATGTGGTTGAAGTTAATGAATATAGATGATAATGAAATGTATGGTTGTTGTTAAATTTGGAGGTTTCGGGTGAAGTAGTGTGTCGATTGATTGAATTGAATTGAATTGAATTGAAAATTGAAGTGTTGCTAGAATAATTGTGGTATTGTTGTTGGTTTGGCCGGGTTGAATTCCCGGGATGTCGTTGATTAAAATTTGGCCGAGTTAGATTCTCGGGGGTTGTATGTTTATAAGGGAGATCTTGCCGAAATTCCGGCGCACCATAGTGAAGGAACTTGAAAGGTTACGACAAGTATATGTCAATAAATCTAATGGTTACATCAACTTTCTTGAATGTAGACTAGCGGAACCAAGCTTGGATGAATAAGCGTAGCTAGTAAGGCGCGCCGACGAGGTATGTTAAGGCTCGTCCTTTTTCTTTCTATGGCATGATTCGTATGTAAGATTTTATAAATGCTTCCATAACGTTCTCATTTCAAAAGTTAGAAGTAATGGTTCCAAGGTATAATTTCCTTCTTGAAAGTTTATAAATGTTTCCCAAAATATTCATTTTTCTCCAAAATCCAAGTTTTACGATTTTTGAAAGTTTTTATGGTTAAAACAACGACTATGACTTTATGATGACAATGATAATGCCAGATATGAGAAAACGTCTATAATGAATATGCCAAGGATATGTTCTTACCATGAATATGACGATATGAAATGTTAAGCTATTTTTGGATAATGACTATTTTAAAGGTTTCAAAGTATGTGAAATGATAGGTTATGATCCTGTTTTATGTTTTCCCGTGATGCTATCCTTGATTGATAGTATCGCCTTATAATTGTTCCTTCAAGGTGAGACAAAGCGCCCATGATTATTCCATAATGTAATCGGAGGTTTCCGACCTTACGTCACTCCGATAAAGTTATAGCTTTTGATTGGGCTCCAATGCATGCTCGCTGATGGATGTTACCAGCCTAGAGGGCCGGGCATGACCACCACTGCGGTAAGCATAGTGGGCAGCGCATGACTACACTGGCTTAGAGGGCCGGGCATGACCACCATGACTACACTGGCCTAGAGGGCCGGGCATGACCACCACTGCGGTAAGCGTAGTGGGCGGCGTATGATTACACTGGCCTATTTGGCCGGGCACGACCCCCCACTGGTGGCGGCGCAAAGAGATTTACCCCGGACGCGGGCTAATGATGCTATGTGATTCAGACAGACTATGGATGCATATAAGAGTAATAGTAAGCATGCATGACTCCGCCTCAAGAGGCACTCAGATGTACAGACTACTTTTACGAACATGATATGTTCTACGGTTCCGTCGTTGTTACTCATGAGTACGGTTTTTACTATGTTGCTACTCATAGCTATATCTCCTTTTATGTTACTATTCATGCCTTACATACTCAGTACAATGCTCGTACTGACCCCTCTTCTTCGGGGGCTGCGTTTCATGCCGCGCAGGTACACCATGATGATCGAGAAGCCATTATAGAAGATGTTCCGGCGGAGTTGGCATCTCCATTTGCTCTGGAGAGTTGCCGGGTCAAGAGTCCTATGCCATGATGTCATGTTCGAGTTAGAGACTTTGCAGACAGAGTCGTGAGTCCAGAGTGTCAGTTTTGAAAGTGGGTCCATTAACTAATACATTTTTACTACGTATTACGTTACACAGTCTTTGCGCTTACAGACTGTGTTTAAATTGAGAAACGACAAAAAGAAATTCTGAAAATTTTACTATGTATTTTACCTTCAGTTGATTTAAGAATCTAAAGAGATTAGATAGGTAATAAGAGATAGCGGGTTCGCTCGGCTCCGAATGCGGAGTCGGGTGCCCATCACACCCTAGTAAGGTCGGGGTGTGACATTAACAATACAATTCTCATAAGTACAAAAATTACATAAAATCCACATAAATTTCCCAATCGTCCCATAACTAACATAACATTATTTTGAGTCATCGAACTTGCATTTTTCCTTATAAAATCCATAACGACGATAGCGGAAATACTAACGACGATTAGTTCATTCACACTACACTAAAGGAGACCATTCGGCCAACACCACTTCCACACATAGGGATGATTTTCATTCTTTTCTTCACACCACAACATTCATAACATGCTAATTAACATTAATACATTGCTTTCAACACAACATACACATGCACGGCTATACCCCCTATGCACGGCCCAACTTCAACTTCTTTTCTATCATGAATTTCTTCCATTTTAGCATACTGCAACACATATAAACCATTCATAACACATAAAATAAGATTAAAACTCACCTTTCTTCTTCACTTCTTAACTTGACCAAAGTTGGTAGATAGAGAAAACGAGCTAACTATTGTCCGAAACAACGACTCCACGTTACTTAGCACCCTTGAATTAGCAAGTTTGCTTGAAGAATTTATTTTTTTGGTGGCTAAATTTTTGGCTTGAAATTTCTAGGGTTGGCCGAACCCCTTGTTCTTTTTCTCGTCTCCTTGTTTTCTTGAGTTTTCTAGAACTAGAATGAGGAACAAGATGACTTAGTCATCTTTTAAACCTCCACATGAAATAAATCCATGTGGCCATGGCCCACTACTAAGTGGCCGGCCACCTTGCCCCTTTGTTTCTTTTTTTTTTTTTTTGAATTTTCAAACTTTCCCAAAATAGCACACTTACTAAAAATGGAAAATTGCCTCAAGTATTTCCTTAACATTTTCATGACATTAAAATCATACACAACTTAAGCCTTTAAAACAAACGAAAGTCTCTCGGGATAGTCTTGTCCCTAACTTCTCACAATTCACCCAAGTTGTCCCGTTACTCAAAATACGGGATATAACATCCTCCCCCCCTTTAGAACATTCGTCCTCGAATGTTAAATTAATCTTACGGCCTTAGAAACAGTTCGGGGGAGTGCTTTTATCGTTATCACACATAATTCATTCATTGATCAACATAATCAAGTAAAGAATTTAAAGTACCTGTGGGCACCGAAACAAGTGAGGATACTTCTTCTTCATCTGCTCCTCAGCTTCCCAGGTCATTTCCTCTCGGTTATTATTCCGCCACAGCACCTTAACGGAGGCCACATCTTTGTTCCGCAACCTTCTTTCCTGACGATCCAATATAGCTACCGGCTCTCCTGCATAGGATAGTTCCTCCGTGACTTGGACATCATCCATAGGAAATATTACGGAAGGGTCACCAATGCATTTACGAAGCATAGAAACATGAAATACCGGATGCACCGCGCCCCGAATCCAATGCGAGATCCAATTCGTAGGCAACTTTGCCTATTCTCCGATAACCTGATAAGGCCCATATATCTTGACCGAGCTTCCCTTTCTTCTTGAATCTCATAACCCCTTTCTGGCGATACCTTCGGGAATACCCAATCACCAACCTTTGAAATTCCAAAGTCCGACGTCGATTATACGCGTATGATTTACGCCGACTACGGGCGCTAATAATCTCTCCGGATAAGCTTCACTTTGTCCACCGCTTGCTGGATCATATCTGGACCAATTAATTTAGTTTCTCCAACGTCGAACCAGCCGATCGGTGACCTGCATTTCCTGCCATATAACGCCTCATACGGGGCCATCTGGATACTAGAATGATAGCTATTATTATAGGCAAATTCAACCAGCGGCAAATGATCATCCCAGCTACCTCTGGAGTCAATGACACAGGCCCGAAACATATCTTCTAGCGTCTGGATGGTGCGCTCGGCCTGTCCGTCACTCTGAGGATGGAAAGTAGTACTAAGACTTACCTGAGTCCCCAATCCGTCTTGAAATGACCTCCGTAAATTTCTTTGTAAGGCGAGTGCCTACGTCGAAAATAATAGATGTGGGAACTCATTTAAGCCTTACTATCTCCTTAATATATAATGTCGGCATAATCCTCGCCGAATACGTGGCCGGACCGGAATAAAATGGGCTGATTTTGTCGACCATCAACGATAACCCAAATGGAGTCATACTTAAGGTGAGTGCGAGGCAAACACTCGTAATGAAATCCGTATTAATTATCTCCACTTCAGCGGAATCTCCGTCTCTTGCAATAATCCACAAGACACGGTGCTCGATCTTAACCTCGACAATTCGGGCCGAGACGACGAGTCTGCTATATCCTTTTCATACCATCCCACCAAGATAGACATACGAGATCGTGATACATTTTTTGGCTCTGGATGAACGAGAATAACGAGCATAATGTGCCTCGCCCATAACACCCCGTCGTCGGCCAGCTCAAAGCGCAACCTCGAGTGCACGCGATGCCGCCCCTGTGTAATAATACTCCCCTTCGGTGTAATCTCGAACGGAGTCTTCTCCTTTTCCCGAGCTGTGTCTCTGTAATGCACCAGAATAGGATCTTCATATTGGCGACGCTTTATTTATTCCAGAATAGAAGATTCAGCAACTTCATGAACAGAAATCCCAGTATCCCCAGATTCGGCCAAACGGACTCCAAGGCTTGCCAGCTGATGAATTTCATGAACTATTTCTTTCTTTTGATGGCACGTCCGCTAGGGCGCCCAGGGTTTACTGGTGAGGGCATCTTGCTACAACATTACTTTCCCGGATGGTATAGAATATCAACATCGTAATCTTTCAAAGACTCCTAACCATCTTCTCTGTACCAAATTCGGCTCTTTCTCGCTTAAAATATATTGGAGACTCTAACATGATCTCAGGTAGATATCAACATGAACGCCATATAAATAATGTCTCCATATCTTCGAAGCATGAATCACCGCTACGAGCTCTAGATCATGAGTGGGATAATTCTTTTCGTGCTTTTTTGAGCTGCGGGAAGCATAGGCGATAACTGCTGCCGTCTTGCATCAATACACAACCCGGTCCAACACCGAAGCATCACAATAAATAACATACCCATCGGCCCTTCGAAGTGTCGGGCCGGAGCCGTAGTCAATTTCTCCTTCGGCAAGCCGGAAGCTCCGTTCACGGGCATCATCCACGGCTGAATTTAGCTCCTTACAGAGTTAGCCTTGTTAAAGGCGGCGATATTGAAGCAAATTTCTTCACAAATCTTCTACGGATAACTTGCCAATCCCAAGAAACTACGCACCTCTGTCGGCGTCGTAGGATTCGGGCCAATTCTTCATGGCTTCGATCTTGGGGTATCCACCCGGATGCCATCGGCTCCATAATATGTCCCAAGAATGCCACCGATGTCGGCCGGAATTCACATTTAAAAATTTTGCATATAATTTACGATGCCGAAGTACCCCAGTACGTTCTCGGATGATGCGTGCTCGTCTTCGACCGAGAATAGACAAGAATATCATCAATAAATACGATCACAAACATATCCAAGAATGGTCTTAATACCCGATTCATCAGATCCATAAATACTGCTGGGGCATTAGTCAGCCCAAAAGACATAACTCTGAATTCATAATGCCCATACCGGTCTGAATGTTGTCTTGGGGATATACGCTCCCAGAGCGTACTCGTACTGATGATGGCCCGACCGCGGATCTATCTTGGAGAAACATTTGGCTCACTGCCACCGATCAAACAAATCGTCAATCTGGGAGGGGTATTTATTCTTTATAGTTACCTTATTCGGTACATAATCGATACACACATCCGTAGCGACCGGTCTTTCTTTCTCACAAATAATACCGGTGCTCCCCGGGGTGACGTCTTTGGGTCGGATGAAGCCGCTACTCACAGTAGATCCCTCATTTGTTCTTTTAATTCTTTCAATTACTGTCGGTGCCATTACTGCGGGGGAATGGATATAAAGGTGAGTGTCGCGTGGATCTATCGTGAATTCTATCTCCCGTTCGGGAGGAAGACACGGAAGCTCGTGCGGGAATACATGCTGGAATTCATTAACCAACGGAACGGACCGAATAGTCGGTGCTTCGGCTTTTAGATCATGTACACGAACCGGATGGTAAATATAGCCTTTTCGGATCATTTTTCTTGCCTTGAGGTAGGAAATAAACTTACCCCTCGGCGTTCTTTGTATTACACCGCCCATTCTATAACCGGTTCACACAGGGAATTGGAAACGGACTATTTTCTTTTGACAATCAACATTAGCATAACAAAGCACAACCGGTCCATACCCATAATGATATCAAATTCGGACCATATCTAGCTCAACCAAATACGCTTTGTGCAACGGTCAAGACAATTATTGAACAATCTTTGTACACATGCGGCTATAACGATCCCCTACCGGAGTGGCTACCTCAAATGGTTCTATTGGTTCGGGTTTAATCCCAATTTTATCGGCAATAAGAGGAGAAATATATGATAAAGTAGAACCGGGATCTATCAATGCATATACGACTCGAGAGAAAACCAATAATGTGCCAGCAACCACGTTAGGCGACGCCTCCCTAGTCTGACGGCTAGCTAAAGCATATATGCGGTTCGAAGGACCGCTAGAGCGCGGCGCTCCGCCACGGCCTCTACCGAGGCTTTGCGCCGGTGCGGCATACCTCGCCCCGCCGGGCGCGTAGCTGCGATGATGAAGATGAACCGGCACACCGTGCCTAGGGGCTGCGCCGCACCCACACCGGCCGAGCGGGCAATCTCTCATCACATAGCCACGGCGGCGCAGTAAAACAGGCACGTGGCACGATAATACTCCCCGGGAGTGCTTTGTCTTCCATAATAAGTACATCGAGGTATGGGTGGCCTCGGCGCGGAACCTGCGCTGTGCGGTGATCACGAAGCCCCGGCTCGACTGCTCCACAGATGTCCGGCACTGTCGGTCTCTTTGCTATAAGCGGCGGTGTGCTCCGGGTTGGGCGGGAGGAATATCTTGGGCTGTCTTTAGCTGGCGCGGCTTCGCCTCGAGAATCCCAAAGGAATACCCGGCTGACCCCCTCTTGGGGTACAGCGCTGTCATAACTCTCGTCAGCTGGCGCCCACGTCGCTCCTCTCAACATGTCCCGGGCGTATGCTGTGCTCGTGCAATGTCCATGCCCGGCTGAGAAGCCATCGACATACAGCTGTCAATCAAATAATCATCCAGCCCCATAACAAACTGGTGCACTCTATCAGCCATGTCTGCTACAATATGAGGGGCGTATCTGGCCAAAGAATCAAACTCTAAGCTGTACTCTCGGACGCTCCTACCACCACGCGCTCGTATGTATAAACTCGTGAACACTTCGGCGCGTCTAGTCTGCGGGGGTAGAAAATGGGCAAGAAAAGCCTCCACGAACTCATCCCACATACAGGGGAGCACCCTCGCCACGGACAGCTCCCCATGACTCGTACCCGGTTAGGCCTCGCGCCATGTCGTGCAGCCGATACGACTCCAGCTCTACTGACTCAATCTCGGAGGCCCTGACAAGCCGCAGCGTACGCCGCATCTCTCGATGAACTCACGAGGGTCCTCCTCGGGCTTTGACCCCAAGAACTCGGCGGATTACGAATTCGAGAAAATAGCAGACCCTGCCGACTATCACGTCCACCATCCGTAAATCATCCCCTCGCTCCGGTGCCTCGGGACACCTTACTATTTCGCGGTCGGTCAATAGCTGGGATCGCGTCCTCATAGCCTCTGTCCTCGCCCCGGGCGAGGAGGCCGAGGCTCGGGCACTCGAACCTCAGGGGCGGGCGGTGGAGCCGCCTCTGTCCTCTACTCGCCGGCTACTTGTGCCCCTCGAAGGGGATGGGGTGGCGAGCGCCGACCGGGGCACAATCTCCCGGCCGGGGGCTGAGCATGGGCCCTGGTAACTCTCTGGGCCCGACTGGTCTCTCCTGCTGCAGTAGACTTGCCCTTCTGGGCAGCTGTCGCCTTTCTCGGAGGCATCGCTGAAAACATAGCAATTTCGTCGTAAAAAGTCATCCTAATAATACGGCTCTGTCGCACGATCTAAGATCGAGAAAGAAAGACAAGATCCTAAATGTCCGTAGCCTCCACTCGTTTATAGATGTGGTGCACAACACACCGATAAACAGACTCTTACTAGACACGGTGCGTGGACATTCCGAGACAAACCCCCGCTACGATACCACTTTTTCACGACCCAACCCCCGTAGGCCGTGACTAATGTCCGAACCGGACACTTATACGTACCCGACACCCAAAACTAGCATATTAACGCTCATAATCGTAATTAATCACATATAGCCTCAGATATCGCATAATATTCAACATGAGTAGCATAAGCCGGCTAGGCTGTCAAATTGTACAGAAGCTCAAAATATACACAGAGGCAAGCCGACTAGGCTGCCGTGGCGGGTGGACCGCCCAAAACATACAACGCACACAAATAGCTGTACAGATATAGCCATACCCACAGACATATCCACAGACCTCTAAACAGAGTAACAAAATCATATGACGGGACAGGGCCCCGTCGTACCCCTGAATAAATATGTACATATGCATCGAATAGTATATATACCAAATATAGGCTCCGGACGAAGGAGCACTCTCGAAAGCGAACGGGTGTCCTAGCAGGGTGAATCACCCGGCCCGAGCGTCGTACGCGGGCATGAAACGCAGCCCCCGAAGAAAGGGGGTCAGTACGGAATATGTACTGAGTATGTAAAGCAGAAATACAGAATCATAATAACAAATTACAGAAAATAGATATGGTATGCAAAATATCAAAATGTTTATCAAAATATAAATCATGCATAGGTTCTTAGAACGATGGTCGCCCGCCTGTCGATGATGCCATACCACATCATACTCCAGAAGGTTTCAAATCTCCGACACCCGACATATCATATCACATCATAAAGCCGTACCCCCCGTAACGCCAAATATACACGGTACCCGGCCAAGGGGACTCGGCGTACCGGAACACATCATACTCGGAATATATCAAAGTGCGCACGAACATAACCGGCCGGGATCCGGTGAAAGAAGTACTAACCGTATGCACGAGCGGAGTCGTGAGTGACAATAATATGCATAAAATCATAATCATAAATCATCAAGTAAGTAAGAAATCCATATGCGGAAGTCAAAGCGAAAATAATATTAAAATTTTCCCGAAAGTCATTAAGGATAGCATAGAAAAGCCGCGGGCCCCACGGACGGTTCCGACCCTCATCCGAGCCCGACTACGAGAGTTAGGGGAAAGTTATGCCTTATGAACTTACCTATTATGTTTTGGGGCGTTCCGAGCTCGTATGCAAAAGTTACGGGCGTTTGAAGTTCGGGACCCTTTTTAATAGCAAAACTCTTTATAAGACTTTTGAAATTCAATCTTTTGAAAACATAAGGACCTTAGTTTGGTTACGTTAAGGAGTAGATCTTTAGGAACGGATAAAGTACGTAACTAAGCTTGGTTTCTAAGAGTGGAATTACCCCGAAGGCTCGGGTCATAGCCTAATAGTACTAAGACATACCAAAGGATAGAAAATAGCGCCTTACATACCTTGTCCGCTCATGAAAGCTAAGTCAAGTCTCAACTCTCGAAGCTCCAAAATCTACACATAACGCCAAATATATAAACATTAGCCATAAGCATTTAGGCATTCGATTCCAAGCGAACATTAAATTCTACAGAAATTTCGGCAGCATTTCCCCTGTAAATACACCAACCCCGAGATTTCAACTCGACTAATTTCAACAACAACCAAACCAACAACCAAACTACAATCTCAATAATCAATTCACAATGCATTTCAACATTACTAGTTCTTTCTACACGACTTTAACAACATACATAATATTCAACAACATTCATAATATACTCATTTCAACCACTTACGTTCAAACTAATATCAACGTTCATACGTTCGACTATCCAATCCAAACCCATTTAAACCATATACGAACACTTTAAAGAAATTCATACAATATTTCCAACAACCCAAACATTGTCCCAACTCACCCAATTGGTCTCCAAAACCCGAGAACAACATGATATTCTTTCCTTCCAAATTCATGCATTACACTAATAAT
Organism: Lycium ferocissimum; assembly: GCF_029784015.1. Lineage (NCBI taxonomy): Eukaryota > Viridiplantae > Streptophyta > Magnoliopsida > Solanales > Solanaceae > Lycium > Lycium ferocissimum. The sequence continues at coordinate 17,363 of NW_026726631.1, read as the reverse complement.
CCACACATTAACAATACAATTCTCATAAGTACAAAAATTTCATAAAATCCACATAAATTTCCCAATCGTCCCATAACTAACATAACATTATTTTGAGTCATCGAACTTGCATTTCCTTATAAAATCCATAACGACGATAGCGGAAATACTAACGACGATTAGTTCATTCACACTACACTAAAGGAGACCATTCGCGTAACCACTTCCCACACATAGGGATGATTTTCATTCTTTTCTTAACACAACATTCGTAACATGCTAATTAACATTAATACATTGCTTTCAACAGAACATACACATGCACGAGTATACCCCCTATACACGTTGACTTTAACTTCTTTTCTATCATGAATTTCTTCCATTTTAGCATCACGCAACACGTATAAACCATTCATAACACATAAAACAAGATTAAAACTCACCTTTCTTCTTCACTTCTTAACTTGACCAAAGTTGGTAGATAGAGAAAACGAGCAAACTATTGTCCGAAACAACGACTCCACGTTACTTAGTGTTATAGCCTGTATTTTGTACGTTTGGAAATCTCAAAGTCGCCGTGGAAAGTTAAGGGCAAGACCATTTTCAAAAATTACTTTAATGGACGAGTTGCTATGGATATTATTTATGACTATTATTAGTATGAAATTATTGTGAGAGGCTAAGGAAGAAATGAGGAATTCGCAAAATGGGCCGTGGAAATAATGCGGAAGGCTAAGGGCAAAATGGTAATATTGAGAAAAGTCGAGGGGCAAAACGGGAATTTTACATAGGGTTCATGAAAGTTCCCAAAGGAGGCCATATTGGCCATGTGATAAAAAGAAAAAGAAAAGAATGAAAAAAAAAAGATGACAAAATAAGTCATCTTTCCATGGAAATTTAAAGAAAAATCTAGAAAAGTAATGGGCATGTGCCCCTCACATGCTTGGACACTTATATATATATAGAGAGAGATTCATCTTCCAATTTAAGACAAGAACAAGAACAAAAAAAAGATGAAGAGGGTGGAGAAAGGAGAGGTTCGGCCAAGGCTACAAAAAAATAAGGTCATGGGAGTGATCAAGAAAAATTATTTCCTTCTAGTATTCCAAGTAAGTTGAAGGTCCTAAACAACATGAGATAATTGTTGGAGAGAACTATTCATTCTTGCAAGTTGAAGACTCTAGCCAAGTTGAAGAAGTGAGTGGAAAAAGGGTAAGAACCAATCTTTCCTTATGTGTCTTGGATGGTTGTGCATGTTGTAGCATATAAGAAATGGGTGGAATTCATGGTGTATGTGTGTGTTGAGGGTGGAGCCGAATGGAATAGTGATGTATAGATAAGATGAGTTGATTTTTATTTAGTAATTTGATTGTCGTGTTGTGAAGTCTATAATGTAAAATGGATGAAAGGCATGAAATTATGAATGAAGTTGTTGTGGTAGTAACTTGCATGGTTAAACCGTGTGTGTGTGTGTGTATGTTGCATGGAAGATTGAGTTGATTCCATGTTATGTGTTGGTTGTTGTTGTAGCGTATAAAAATGGATGGAAAATTCATGAAAAATATGCAAATGTGTGTGTGTTGGCCGAATGGTATAGGTGATGGAAGGGTGTGATGAATTGAAAGTTTGGTTGTGGATTTCATGTTACAAATAAGAGCTTATGTTAATTGAATATAGTGTTTTTGCATGTATGGAAGACAATGATGTTAGTATGGTGTTGTTGGGATATAAATCACAAGGTTGCTATTGTTTTTATTGGAGTTGGAAAGTTTTGAAGGAAGTAGTACGTTGATTGAAACTGTTAGTATGATTGTTGGTAATGTTGTTAGTTTGACCGGGTTGCATTCCCGGGATTGTGGTTGATTGAAATCAGCCAAGTTGAACTTGGTGGTATGGTGTTTTTACAGGGGAGAGTCTTTCTTAGAAATTTGGTAGGCAAATGATTACTTCAAATTTCAACTTCTAGATGCTTGAATTGACAATTGGTAAACATGACCAAATTGTAGATTTTGGCGGATTTGCAACTTGGATTTGGAGCGAGTAGAAGCGGAAAGAGGTATGTAAGACTTTACCTTCCTTTCTTGGCATGTCTTAGATGTAGTAGGTTTGGACATGGGCCTCGGGGGTAATTCCTTTCCTAGAAAATCCGAGATTGAAATTAGTTACTATTCATTCAGTAAGATTGAACTAGAAATGGTGCGAAATGTCGAAAAAAGTTTCCTAAACACACTAGAACTTGCATGGACAACACCCGGCTACCTTAAAACCCTCATAAGTAATGTCATGAAATGTATTATACGTAAAGCGTGTACACCACCTCATTTGATCCGAGGTGGGCCCACTATTCCCGAATTCCCTCCTATTGTTCCATTAGGCTTATTTCCGTACTATAGTCAATGAAAGTTCTTGGTTATCATCCCGACTGCCAAACAATGAGTCATTTTTAACTAAACCCTTGACCCCAAGGTATGATTTTCCTTACTAAAAGTTTACAAATGCCTTCCAAAGTATTCATTTTTCTTCAAAAACCAAGTTTTACAATATTGAAAGTCTTAACGACTAAAACGACGACCATGGTTCTATGATGATATGATGATAATGATGATGCCAGATATGAAAACAAGTATATGACGAGTATGTCAAGGATATGTTCTTACTACGAATATGAAGATATGAAATGTTAAGCTATTTTTGGATAATGACTATTTTCAAAGGTTTTAAAGTAAACGAAATGATGCCTTATGATCCTGTCCTATGATTTCTCATGAAGTTACTCTCCATTGATAGTCTAACTTATTATTAGTTCTTTCAAGGTGAGATAAAGCGCCCGTGGTTATTCCATAATAAAATCGGAGGCTACCGACCTTACGTCACTCCGATAGCGTTATAGCTTTCTTTGGGCTCCCTTGCATGCTATGGTATATGTATATATATATGTATATGGGGAAGATGGGGAGCGAGGGGCAGCGCTATAGACCCGGGTTGCACACCGGACATGTAGCCGTATCTATCATGATATCATCCCGGACGTGGGATGCCCGGACGCGGGACATATACATCTATATTTATGATTAAATGGATCGGCTGCCGACGTCTCGGCAAAACAAAGATGTTATATTTATATATATATGAAAAAGGAAATGCTTATCAAAGACAAACGAGCATGCGCGGCATCCGCCCCCAGGGCACTTATATGTACGAAAGTTACTCTTTTATCCTATGATACGGTCTATGTTTCCATACGGTTATTACTCGTACACAGTTTACGGTTTACACGTGATATGTTCCATATGTACACATGACTTCCCATGATATGTCTCATATGTACGAATACTCTCTTTACATGATATGCTGCGGCGCCTCTTACTATGTCGTTACCGTTCATGCCTTGCATACTCGGTACATTGTTCGTACCGACTCCTCTTCTTCGGGGTTGCGTTTCATGCCGCGCAGGTACACTCAGACGATATGAAGCTATTATAGAGGATGTTCCTGCGAAGTTGGCGAGCTCCGTTTGCCCTGGAGTGTAGCCGAGTCAGAACTTGTATGCTAGGATTTCTGATTGCAGTTGGAGACTTTGCGAGCGAGTCGTGGAGTATGAGAAATCGATGCCAATGGCTCCATAGGCCAATGTGTCAATTTGTATCATGATATAAGCTCTATGTAGTTACAGATGTTATTAAATTTGAAAGTAGTATTATGTATTACGTGATTATTTGGTTTAGAGGATCGACAAAATTTTTTTTTTTTACGCATGGAATAAGAGTCAGAGGGTTCGCTCGGCCCTAGGTAAGGGTCGGGTGCCCATCACACCCTGATCAAGATTGGGGTGTGACACTTAGCACCCTTGAATTAGCAAGTTTGCTTGAAGAATTTATTTTTTTGGTGGCTAAATTTTTGGCTTGAAATTTCTAGGGTTGGCCGAACCCCTTGTTCTTTTTCTCCTCTCCTTGTTTTCTTGAGTTTTCTAGAACTAGAATGAGGAACAAGATGACTTAGTCATCTTTTAAACCTCCACATGAAATAAATCCATGTGGCCATGGCCCACTACTAAGTGGCCGGCGACCTTGCCCCTTTGTTTCTTTTTTTTTTTTTGAATTTTCAAACTTTCCCAAAATAGCACACTTACTAAAAATGGAAAATTGCCTCCAAGTATTTCCTTAACATTTTCATGACATTAAAACCATACACAACTTAAGCCTTTAAAACAAACGAAAGTCTCTCGGGATAGTCTTGTCCCTAACTTCTCACAATTCACCCAAGTTGTTCCGTTACTCAAAATACGGGATATAACAGGTGAACTTAGCAAGAGTGCTAGTACAGATATCATCGGGTTTTCTTTAAATGCTCCATAATGGAGTATTCTTTGGGCTGCATTCGACGTTAGAAATCTTCTACTTCGCCCTAGGTAATAACACTCTTTGGATTTCCTTCTTTTCGAGGTGCCCCTTGGGCCAAATTTTTGGGTGTATTACATCTTCCTGACCTTGTCATCCTGTGAGCCGCGGCTACTTTCACCGCAAATTCTTTTACGAGGTGCTGCCACTACTTGAGATATGTGCGCGACAACTGGTGCAGGAATCAACACTTTAAGCTATGGGCATTCCTGTATCGAGAGTGACACCACTGTGCACTCGAGTTCTTGCATGGAATCCCGAATTATAGGCCTGCCTACGAGCCAAACTTTTTCATTTTCAATCATATGGATCACATTGTTGCCATGGTTAGGCAAAGGGTTGGTGTTCACATTAGGCGCAACCGTCTGAAGAATAATGACATTTCTGTCGATCATATCCTGCATTTTGTACTTTAGATTGATACAATCCTTGATACTGTGCCCTATTCCATTTGAATGGTAGGCACATGTTTGGTCCGCCCGATAAAATCGATTCTTTGGGTCAACAACCTTTGGAGGAAGCATCTGGATCATCCCGACAACACTCAATCTCTTAAATAGATCAGTTCGGGTCTCTATCAAAGGGGTAAATGTGACATCCCCTACTTTTGTACGTTGGATTTGTCATAAGTTAATCGACAAAAATTCAAGGCCAAGGTTAATTTTTGAGGTTATAAGTATTTATGCTATGCTTAACAAGTGATAAGTAAGTGTCGTGAAGGTTAGGATGTTACATCCCACATTTTTCATATTTTAAAGTGCATCGTAAGTTAGTCAACGTAAGCTCAGGCGAACAAGATTGTATTTATGCCTAAAGACCAAGATTCCTAGTATACAATAAGTGTTACGCACAAGTTAAGGTGGATCAGATTTTTCTTAAATGAAGCATTGCACAAAGAAGTGACCTACTAGCTTAAGATACATTTAATGAGGTGCTAGCTTAGGATATTAATTTGGAATTTATGGAAAAGTAGTAAGTGGACCGCAAGTACAATATAGATATGCATAAAGCTAAGGTAGCCACATAAGGTGATGACTATTAGGAGATTTGGTCTCCAAGTGACATGTGTCAAGGGAGGATGGGTGGCACTTATAATATTCTTCCATCTTATTGAGAATGAAATTGAAGAATATTAAAAAAGCAGCAATGTACTTGGTGGTAGCAGTAACTAAATTCATCTAGGAGCTCTAAGTTCTCCCATGGTTCCTATGTCATCCAAAAAAAAGTTCTCTCAAAGTTCCTCTAAGATCGTAGATCAAATCCCCTTGGTGGTGAAGTGATTTCTCTTGGCAAATCAAGATTCCACAAGTTGTCTTCTTTAGCTTGCTGTTTGAGGTATAGTTTACTACTCCTATATATAGTCAATCTCATATATGTATTACCTTGTTGGATTGATGAAGATAACTAGTGAGACTAAGGCTAAACTTCTTTGTTTAGATATGGTCGTTGTTGGACTGTCTTGAGGTATTTTACGGCTGGAAATTTGTGAAGATAGTTAGTTATGATGTTGTTGTCTCTTGGACTATTTTAGGGTACATTCTTGAAGTATTTTTGTGGGTGAAATTTTGATGTGGTGTTAGAGGTTTGATAAGAATAAGAAAGTGTAAAGGAGAGAGTTGATTGTTATTATGAGACGAACTTGTCGCTCAGGTGTTGTATATTAGTTTTCCCTTAAGTGAATGTTGGTTCCATTGTCGTTCATTGTAGATTGAAGTACACATACTTTGAGTTGCGGATTGTGTCGGTTAGATCGACAAAAGGTATGTACGGCAAACCTTTCTTCCTTTGGTATGATTCTTGTTGTTATTCATTCTATATGTACTCCATATGATTCCATTCTTAGACAAGTAAGGTCTAAATGTTTCTTGTGATGGCTTATTGATATTGTACTCCTATTCTGTTCTGAAGGGAACACCCAGAAGGTGCCAAGTTGAGTTGTGTATATAGTTTTACTAATGATTTCGAGGAAATACATTTTATACTAAAGGAAACATAAAGTTTGATTTTCAAAACCACTCCGAACGGGGTGCAAGATTTTACTACTTCATTTCATTTACGATTTATGTCTACATTCCATAGTATCATCCCTTTGTATTGATATGATCATTTATTCTTTGGGTAGGGCAATAAGATGAAATTGAGTAGAATATAAGTAGTAAGAATTTCATAACAATTCTACCCTCAAACACGGAAGTATGTCCTCCTAAGTCTAGTAAGATACAAATTTGATAACTTCTTATGAAAGACTAAGGCTAATAACTGGATTGTGATGAATTGATTAGTGACTTATGATATGAATTGAAATTGATATTTGTGGATTGCGTTTGTGTTGTTATGACGGTGATATTAAGCCGGAAGCGGCTGCCCGAAAGGGCCATCATTATTATGCCGGAAGCGGCCGTCCGAAGGGACTATTATGATACTAGCCAAAAGCGGCTGTCCGAAGGGACCATTCTGTTAACATGTCGGAAGCGGAATGTGTGTGGATTGCATTATTTACTTAAAGATTGTTTTGAGACTTCGTGTGCACATTTATATTTCTTCCAGCGAAGGCTGCAGGCATTGAGTTAGATTGTGATTTTTTCTCTCCTAAGTCAAATTATGATTATGATTTGTTACCACCTTATATACTCAGTACATTGTCGATCGACGTCTTTTTGCCTGGGGATGCTGCGTTTATACCCATAGCCCCAGATTGTTTGGCAGGTTAAGTGTATAGCTAGGATGCTTGGACGTCGAAATCGGGATTGGCAAGTTCCACCTCATTACGGAGCCGTCTTAGTCATGTATAGATATGTATGATTATGGGTATGTCAGGGCCCTGTCCTGACTCATAATGTTCAGTTTACTTCTTAGAGACTTCTACATACAGTGTCCTGTGGTATGTTTGTCGAGATGTCGACAAAGTGATGTCAGTTGAGTCATTTGTGAATTTTAAAAGAGTATGTATTTTAGATGATTTCAATTGGTTTAAAGTACTTATTTGATTAAAAGTTTTCATAATCGTTATAAAGATAATGATTTCTATTTGGAAAAGTTTTATGTCCTTAGAAGTTTTTGAAATGACAGGTTTTAATAGAGCGAAATGTCTGAGGGTTCGCTCGACTCTGATGAGAGTTGGGTGCCCATCATGCCCTACCATTATTAGGGTATGACAGTAAATACCGGGCAGGTTTCTTTTCGAAGTTCTGACGTGGTGCGTTGTAGGCATTTGGTGGTGGTTGATTTTGGTAATTTGCAGGTGGATTGTTTTGTGGAGGTCTGTAGGCAGGTGTGGTAGTTTGGTAATTTGGCTGTGGAGCTTGGTAATTTGGGGGCGGTGTTTGAAAGGTACTTTGTTGAGCTTGGGAGTTGGGTGGTGGCGTTTGGAAAGTTGGCTGCGCTTAATATGTCACGGCCCAAGCCGATGAGTCGTGAAGAGCACCTGATCTCCAGTGACCAAGCACCCCTATACTCGTACCTGGATAACACTGAATAACAAGGGCCCATGAATAACTCGATCTGAACTATACTGACTCAAGAAAGGATAACATCATGAGCTCTGTACCATCATACTATATATATGCTGAAAGAACGGTGCAAGCCGACTAGGCCGCTACATATGCTGTACCCGAAAGAATAGAAACTGACAAGGCTATATCACATGACATCTACATACAACTGTCTATAGACCTCTAATGAAATAGAAAGCTGTAGAAAGGATGGGACAGGGCCCCGCCATACCCATATATATACATATACATCTCAAAATGGCATACCAAAATGGTATCGACTCGGCCTCAAGTGAAGCACACGGCATCGTCTTTGGGTGGAAGTCTAACTGGGCTGGACCGCCTGTCTGTCAACCTGAACCTGCGGGCATGAACGCAGCCCTCCGAACAATAGGGGAGTCAGTACGGACAATGTACTTAGCATGTAAGGCATAAGAATAACATATACATAAGAATCATGAAAGGAATCTGAAACTCATAAGACAACTGACTGTATGAATGCATTTGTAGGACCAAATATCTGAAAACATCTGTATAACTGAAAGTGCCTCTGCGGTGTATGATATGCATGCTCTCTTTAAAAATCATATACATCTATATATATAGTAAACTGTCCGACCATATAGGCACGGTCTTATCATTAAATAAATAGTATACTGCCCGGCCATATAGGCACGGTGTTATCATCATCATCCCTCATCCGAGTATCCCGCATTCAAGACGATATCATAAGCTACCCACTACAGTGGTGTGTCTTCCCGGCCGACTATAGTGCGGCACGGTGTTATACTGCCCGATCATTTAGGTGCGGTGTTATAAAAATATATACATATATGTAAATGCATGAAAGACTCATGAAAAGTATACTCTGGACTACTCTGAGCAACATAAGATCTCTGGAAGCCATAGACATAAAATATAGGAAATCAAGGATACAATGAATCCTGTACCATCTAAGAGTAAAGTCTTTGGAACTCGCTTGCTTATTGTATTCGTTCAGATAATAAGGATCATACCAAAAGAATAAAAGGGACCACCTTAACGTACCTTAAAGCGTATCTAGTCGTCCTTAACATACCTTAAAGCGTATCTAGTCGTCCAGCATCTGATTCTCGAACTCGTAAGTCTACAATCAAGATAACATAGGCCACAATTAGACTATTTACGTCACTTACTATCCAATTGTCGTGCTAAAGAAACTTAACGAATTTCGGACAACATCTCCTTTATAAACTTAACAATCCCTCAATTCCCAATTCAATCCAAACATCAACAACAACATCATCATCAACAAAAACAACATAAACAAGCAAGAATCTCTCCAAAAGTCTAATCACAATCAGCCCACAAGGAAACCATATCAACAAACTAGGTGTTGTCTCCACAACACCTTCTTCTTCACCTTAAACTACTAAAATTCTTGATAATTAACTTACAGACAAAGGTGGGAATCATATACATACCTTGAAAGGACTAGAATACCAAGAATCAACTTCAACTCCAACTTCCAAGCTTCAATAACTCCAATGGAACCCTAGAAACAACTTTCCCTTCACTAGCTCGAGTTCACGGGGCTCGGATCTTGCTAGAACTTCACTAATTTGATGGAAAATGCTAAGAGGAGATATTTAAGGGTTTTCTTTGGTTTGGGAAATGAAAATAATGAGAATAAAACATGGGGCTAGTTATATATAGATGGAACTAGAAAGTTCCAGCGGTGCGGTTCGACGGACGAGTCGATGGCTCGTCAACGTGCTCCGTCGACCTGCCACCTGAGAGTTCAGAGACTGCGGCACGTCGACGATGTAAAATGACAGCCCGTTGATGTGTCAATGGCCCATCCCTTTGCTCATCAAAGTGGACTGGTTTCTGCAGATTTTCTGAGTCATTCCAACTTGCGACAATTCGATTCGTTTAACTTCTAATCCTATCATAATGTAAAGAACGGATACTTATACTTTGGCACGCGCGAGGTAAGGTTCTTAATATCTCAAAAAATCGAGTACGGATCTTCATACTAAGGCTATATCCCACCAATAAGCCAAGACTTTCTTACGACGAAAATGGGAGGTGTAACATTCTCCCTCCTTAAAAACATTTGTCCTCGAATGTTCATACAAGTCATGGGTTATAGAAATTTTGGCAGAATATCCCCTATAAATATACCAATCCCACCTGTACACAGCAACCCAAAATAATGCCACACAGGGCCACATGCTAAAATATATAACACCATGGCCTCATACGACCAATCACAATAACTATAAATGAAACCAATACCTGGGGGAGATGATGCCTCAGACTGAGCCTCCTGAGATGACAAAAACAAATATAGCTACTTAGCCTTCATTTCCTTTTCAGCTTCCCAAGTCATTTCTTAAACATTATTATTTCTCCACAGAACTTTAATGGAAGCCACATCCTTGGTTCGCAATCACCGAGCTTGCCTATCCAATATAGCCTCTGGGATTTCCTCATATGACAACTCCTCATTCACCTGGATGTCATCTATTGTTGCAATTCTCGAGGGATCTCCTATACGCTTACGGAGCATGGACACATGAAATACTGGATGTACGGACTCCAACTCCGAAGGTAGTTCTAACTCATATGCTACTTTACCCACTGTGCGAATAATTCTATATGGCCGAATGTATCGTGGGCTAAGCTTACCCTTCTTGACAAATCTCATCACTCCATTTATAGGTGAGATCTTCAGGAAGACCTAATTGCCTACCTCAAACTCTAACTTGCGCCGCCGATTATCTGCATAGGATTTCTGTCGACTCTGTGCTGCTAGTAACCTTTCTTAAATCACTTTCACTTTGTCAACTGCTTGCTGTATTAAGTCTGGGCCAACTAATGTATTTTCCCCGACATTAAACCATCCTATAGTTGATCTACATCTCCGTCCATATAAAGCCTCATAAGGATCCATCTGGATACTAGAATGGTGACTGTTATTATATGCAAACTCAATAAGAGGAAAATGATCATCCCAGCTACCTCAGAAGTCAATCACACAAGTTCTCAGCATATCCTCAAGTGTCTGTATAGTATGCCTTCTTGTCCATCTGTCTGAGGATGAAATGCAGTACTAAGACTTACCTGAGTCCCCAATCTATTCTGAAAAGATCTCCCCAAGTTAGCTGTGAATTGCGCCACTCTATCTGAAATGATGTCTGCAGGAATACCATGAAGTCGTACAATCTCTCTAAGATAGAGCTTTGCATAATCTTCAGCTGAATAAGTAGTTCTGACAGGTAGGAAGTGAGCTGACTTTGTAAGCCTATCAACTATGACCCATATTGAATCATACTTCCGCTGAGTACGGGGCAAACCTGTAATGAAATCCATATTGATTACTTCCCATTTCCATGTCGGAATCTCCATAGCCTGCAATAAATCTCCGGGCTTCTGGTGCTCTATCTTGACTTGCTGACAATTAGAATACCGAGTGACAAATTCTGCTATATCTATTTTCATACCATCCCACCAATAAACTTCCTTGAGATCGTGGTACATTTTTGTTGTGCCCAGATGAATATAATAGCGAGAATAGTGGGCTTCCCCCATAACTTGCTGACGGAGGCCTGCAACATTAGAAACGCACAATCTACCTCGATACTTGAACTCTCGTGATCACGAATGATGTCTTTTCTTTCCGAAGAGCTCTATCCCGAGAATGAACTAAAACAAGATCTTCATACTAAAGCTCCTTTATCTTAGCTACTAAAGATGACATCGCTTATCCTGAACTGCAACTCCTGTATCACTTTAATCTAACAACCGAACTCCAAGGCTAGCCAACAGACAAACTTCGCGGACTATCTCCCTTTTCTCTGGCTGCACATACAACAGGCTACCCATGAATTTATGACTAAGAGCATCAGCTACTACATTAGCCTTATCAGGATGGTACAGAATATCAACATCATAATCTGTCACGACCCAACTCGATGAGCCATGACTAGTGCTTGAGCTGGACACTCGTATACGAACACCTAGATATAGTCAGACTGAAACTAAGGACAATATGGAAATTTGTAAAAGCAAGCTATAGACTCATAACGTCATATAACATAATGAACTCCGTCTCTGAGGAGTCACAGCTAACCAAAACATAACATAATATGCAAGCCGACAAGGCTGCCACTATAGACGGGAACATCCAAAACGAACCATATCGATATAGCTGACCAAAACCTATATACAACCCACACATGTCTACAGACCTCTAAGAGTATAATAGTGAAATATGACGGGACAGGGCCCCGCCGTACACCTGGATATGCATAAGTCAATATCAAAGGATCTGTACCAAAATGACTTAGGCTCCGGAATAATGGAGCTCTCCACACAGCTAAGCAGAAGTCCTAGGCTGGACGATCACCAAACTGAGTGTCTATACCTGCGGGCTGGAAACGCGACCCGAAGAAAGGGGATCAGTACGAAAAATGTACTGAGTATATAAAGCATGAAATACAATAAATATGTTATATCCCGTATTTTTATACGTCGAGTTATTCGCAAGAGAATCGACTCAAGTTAAAGACGGGACCATTTTCGGACACAAAATAGAAATCTTTAATTTTCAAATTTAATTAAAGCATAAATTGTTTATAAATTTTATTTAGTGTAAAAATATTATTGGAGATTAGGGATTAATTAATTGTGATTAGATTAATAAGTAAGAATTAGTGATTAATTAAATTAATTAAGATTAAATACTAAGTGGGCCCCACCCGAAATTAAAAAAAGAAAAAGAAAAAGAAAAATCAAACAAAAATCCAAGAAGTGGATTTGTGACTCACAAAGGAGGGGGACACGTGTCCTCCTAGGGGTGACCATATATATAAGGAATAAGATGAACATAGTTTCATTTTTTTCATCCATTTTCCAACGAAAAAAAGAGAGATCAACCATGGCTGCTCTCGGCCAGCCATGGTGGTGAGAAAAAATTGGATCTTTGAATATTTTGATCAATTTTGAGTGTAATACAAATCCAAGGAGGTGATAGCAACGTTTGTTTTTAAGTTGGAGAAGAAGAAATTGTAAAATCGGAACAATTGAGCATACAAATTTCTTCGAGAAAATTGTGGTAAGATTTTCCTATTTTATGGTGTAATGGTGTTAATAGTGTTATAATGAAATTATTAAAATTGGATTGGATGAAATTGGAAGTAAGAAAATACACGAAATTGTTATTATGTGAAATCGTGGGTTGAAATGGATTTGGAATTGTTATGGGCTGAATTGTGAGAATTTTATGTGTATATCTCTGTTGTTGGTATTTCTGTGTTGACAGGAGAATAATTGGAAATTCGGGTTAGGCGAATATATAGGGGAAATGCTGCCCGATTTTCGTTAAGGCCTTAAATAATGAAAAACCCTAAATGAGAAGTATAAGTTAAAGAATAAGTTCTATAAGCGACGGCCTACGGATTTACGAACTAGAAAGTATAGTTACTAACGATAACGTTACTCTTATATTAAATAGGCTAAAAGAGCGACAAGGCGAACGGGTTTGCAAATAGTCGCTAACAGGTATGTAAAGCCTATCCCTTCTTTCTTTTGGCATGTCTTAGATGTAAGTAAGATACGATATGATCTTTGGGGTAATTCTATTCATAAGTTCCGGACATGTTTATGATTCTTATTCACTTCTTGATATTAGAATTCTTAATACGGTCGAGCTATTGTCCTCGGGTCTTGTATGTTTGGATCGTAAATGATGCATAAAGGTTCCTATTCTAAAAGGATTCTATAATGAATAATGTCCATAACTTTCATAAACTGACACGGAATAACTTAATACATGTCTATTATCCCTGAGGCCTTATTTTGATATAGTTCATAATGATATTCAAAGAAGTCACCGAACATGACCGCGTCCTAATACTCGAGCGTTGATTAGTCTACTTATCTATTGAGTCTCAAAAGATGATTTATAGGCATATGATTACTCACTATTCTGTTTGTGCATTCTGTTATTACATCTTTCACCGAGTCCCTCACTAGAGGGCCGGGTACGGTATATATATGTTATGGAGTATGCTGTGTTATGGAGTATGCTGTGTTATGGAGTATGCTGTGATACGGAGTTATGCTGTGATACGGAGTTATGCTGTGTTCTGGAGTATGCTGTGTTATGGCGCCAAAGACGGGGTGGCGACCATGTTCACCGAGTCCTATAATGGGCCGGATATACATATATATATGATATGAATATGCATGATTTGTATTTCAAAAGTAAGCATCTTGGTACTCTGGTCATTGTACATGTTTTATGTACTTCTTATTTCGGTTATCATCCTGATTACTGTATTTCATGCTTTACATACTCAGTACGTATTTCGTACTGACCCCCTTTCCTCGGGGGGGCTGCGTTTCATGCCCGCAGGTACAGACGCCCATTTCAGTGATCCGCCAGCTTAGGATACCTGTTCTGCTGTCTTGGAGTGCTCCCTTGTTCCGGAGCCTATACTTTTGGTACAGAACCTTATTGTTATGTGTATGCTTAGCCAGGGGTACGGCGGGGCCCTGTCCCGTCATATGATACTGTTATCACTCTTAGAGGTCTGTAGATACATGTGTGGGTCTGTATATAGTTGTTGCTTAATCGTGTGTATGTATGACTTATGTTTTGGGACGTTCCCATTCGTAGAAGCCTTGTCGGCTTGCGTATATATATATATTTTGGGATACCGTATGTAGTGGCGCCTTGTCGGCTTGCGTATATATAGTTAGGCGTTCCCACGTTATGATAGCCTTGCGCTTTTTGTGTGATATTATCTTCTCGAACGTTGTAACTCCTCGGGAGACAAAGCTGTTATGATATGTCCATATATGCGACATTTGAGACGACAGCTTGTCTTTTATGTATAAGTTCTTTATGATGCTAGTTGTGGGCTAATTATAGTTAACGTGTGTATACGAGTGTCCGGCTACGGACACTAGTCGTGGGCCTACGGGGTTGGGTCGTACAAAAGTGGTATCGGAAACAGCCATCCCTCGGAGTGTCTACGGACCGTGTCTAGTAGAGTCTTGCTTATCGGTGTGTTGTGCACCACATCTACAAACAGGAAGCTACGGACATTTAGGATATTATCTTTCATCCCTCGTCTTAGATCGTGCGATAGAGCCAGAGTCTAGGAAAGATTATTTCTGACTTCTTTTCCTGTAGGTAGGTGCAGAATTGTGAAAGATGAAGAGGCCAGCGTCAGATAGTGGGGGTGCTAAGAAGGCCCCTAGGGTAAATTCAGGATCCCAGACTCCAGGACCGAGTAGGGAGCCTCAGTTACTCTATCGAGACTGATCCATCGGAGGACCCAGCGACAATTCCTCTAGAGTTTTTGATATCTAGGGAAGCGGTCCCCGAGGCCGTACCAGTTGCTCCTATGGCAGGACACCACGTTAGATCGGCTACCCCGGTAAGCGTTACAGATTACTCCAGCCCCCTTTCCTGGTCGTCGGTAAACCAGGAGTTGCCTGGTTATCTACATTCCCCGAACTCTGATGAAAAAGATGATGAAGGTCAGATGAGTAGATGGCGGGCAGATGATGACGAGGGACACACTTCGCCTTATAGATCACCACATCGGACTAGAGACTGATCAACTACAGGTATATGAGACCTTATCGAAATTTCCTATATATATGTACTGACTATAGATTGTTACCTAATAGCGGCGAGCGGAAATCAAAGGGGTCGACAACCAGTATTTACGAGTAATAGTGACCAAGGTGCTCCCATCACCGTGAAATTGTGAAATCTAGATGGAAAATAGTTGTACGTACGTGAAAGTTGGATATCAAGGTTACATAATGAGAATTTGTATACGGAATGGCAAATCGGCAAAGCATTATGGTGAGTTATGGTAAGTATAGCAAGGACATGGGTTGAATGTATATATGTTGTGGATAGGCCCAATTATAAAGTATACACAGAAGAAGCTAAAGGAATTAGCAGGTGTGATTGAAACCTGCAGTTAAAAAAATTGAAAGGGAAAATAAACAGGAAAGTGTGACAGGTACAGTTTGAGTTGGGAACACGAGGTAAGTTCGTCATTTTTATCCTGTGACTGATATGGGAACCCCTGTGCGGCTACGATACGGTGTAATAAATATGTGTACGTTATTTTGTGAGGCATTGTTGGTATTTCTGCGTGCGAGTTTGAGATAGTAAGAAATACAGAGAAAACTCTGTCAAAATTTCCTTAGAAATAAAAAGAAAATGACATATAAGTTTGTAATATTTTGAAAGGTCGTGCCAACAGTAACGATGAGATTTGACTAAGTCGCAAGTACGTCTGACCTCGAGAAATAAAGTTAACGGTTAAATTGATAATAATAGTAAATATGAGGTCGACAATAATATGATAAACTTATCATGTTGAAGTAAGGCTTTAAGGAATATCCTCCACGTCAACCATAAAGGGCATCATTCTTGTTTGGAAAATTTGATTTCGAAGAAGCAAATATGAGCAGAAGAGTTTGGAATTCATTTGGATGGAAGAGGATACTTTCCAGCCACATTCTACCTCAGAAAAAGCTCGTGTTGGAGAGCAAAAATGTCTAGCAGTTAGGTTTCACTTTTATTTGAAGAGTATGAAGCATACAGTAAGTAATGTGTAAACTTGTTACAACCCGTATTTTTCACCTTTGGGAATCTCGGGATTTTTCGAGACAAGTTAAGGACAATGTAATGCATTGATCTTGTTTGGTTCATAAGTGGGTTATGGAAAATTTAGACGTGGAAATATTGGAAAAGTCTAAGGGCAAAGGCGGAATTTTGGAAAGTGGTTTCATGAATTACCAACAATGTGGGCTAAGGATTTTGGGCTTGGAAGAGTTTAAAAAGAAAATAAGAGACCAAGCCCAACCTAAGGGGTGGCGGCCATGGCCTTGTTTGGCCAAGAATTAATAAGTTGGTCATGTGATTTAAACATGTGACCAACTAGTTATAAATAGGGGCAAGACTTGTGAGTTCTCTAGAAAATTCAAGACAAAGGCAAGAAGGAGAAAAACAAGAAAAACAAGAGAAAAAAAAAAGGGCATTACGGCCCTAGCTCCAAAATTCACCTCCCAAAATATTGATCCAAAAATTAGTTTCTTGCGGTTTTCATACTAATTCAAGGTCTCTTTTTAACTTGGTGTAATTGGTTTGGAAGATTAAGCCTTGGTTTTGTTGCTTGGACAACTTAAGGAAGTGAAGAAGTTGGAAGTGTAAGGTAAGAATTCATCCTTTCTAATTGTGTTTTGAAGGTTTGTTTGTGTGTTGTAGTATATGCAAATGAGTTGAGAGCATAGAAACATGGAAGTTTGCATGGTGGAAGTGGATGCGTGTTGGTGGCCGTGTGTATGTTTAACATGTAGCATGATTATGTTAAGTTTTATGTTGTATTATGATTGTAGACATTGTAGAATTTGTATTGGAAGTGAAAGGTGGATTAAAATATGGTGAAGTTGAAGATTGGCCTATGGCCGTGTGGTG